>NC_084549.2:34102500-34402500 GCF_033978685.3 Nerophis lumbriciformis
GTGTGGTAAAGTGGCTTTATCCAGGCACCAGGCAATACTGTGACGCTAAAAACTTGTCTCGCTCGAAAAGAACCTGCTCTGCTGTTTTGCTCTTTATGTGTCTCCATGGTACACTCAGTAACGACTACTCTTAACACTCTGGCTTAATAGCAGAGCTGTTTTCATAAAGGAGCAGGATGCACCAGTAACACTGTGTGGTCACAACACCTATAATGAGCAGCAATTCCAGTCACTGCACCAAACAGAGCAGAGCAAAGGACATTAAAAAACAAGAAGACACACACTGTGATAAAAGAGCCAGGCTATCACTTTATGTGCAGATGCAGTCGCTTCTCTTATTGCGTTTGTTTCAAAGACATCCAGGATTAAAACTGAAAGAAGACACTGGCAGAGACTATATGCTATGGACAGGCCTAATTTGCATTTTCCCCAACAAATCACTGTCTTATACTTTCATTGAAGAAGATCCTTTCATTAAACAAGACCCGCTTTGGCAAGAGTCTCAAAATCAATGAAGGTAGAGTCGGGATGAGGCTGGGCGGCATGAAGTATTCACTTTAAAATCGTGTTTTAATTACGTTACTAAATTTGTTTACTACTTCTACCTGCAGCTATAGTGACCCTGAGCTATGGTAAAAAGTATGTCATTATAAATGTATCATTGAATGTAAAAATGTTATACAAAAGTATTTGCCCACCTGCCTTGACTCTTGAACTTGAAGTGCCATCCCATTCCTAACCCATAGGGTTCAATATGATGTCGGTCCACCTTTTGCAGCTATTACAGCTTCAACTCTTCTGGGAAGGCTGTCCACAAGGTTGCGGAGTGAGTTTATAGGAATTTCCGACCATTGTTCCAAAAGCGCATTGGTGAGGTAACACACTGATGTTGGTCGAGAAGGCCTGGCTTTCAGTCTCCGTTTTAATTAATCCCAAAGGTGTTCTATCGGGTACAGGTCAGGACTCTGTGCAGGACAGTCAAGTTCATCCACACCAGTCATCCATGTCTTTATGGACCTTGCTTTATGCACTGGTGCACAGTCATGTTGGAAGAGGAAGGGGGACGCCCCAAACTGTTCCCTCAAGGTTGGGAGCATGGAATAGTCCAAAATGTTTTGGTATCATGGAGCATTCAAAGTTCCTTTCACTGGAACTAAGGGGCCAAGCCCAACTCCTGAAAAACAACCCACACCATGATTCATCCTCCACCAAATTTCACAGTACGAAATATACCGTTCTCCTGGCAATCTCCAAACCCAGACTCGTCTATTAGATTGCCAGATGGAAAACCGTGATTCATCACTCCAGAGAAGGCGTCTCCACTGCTCTAGAGTCCAGTGGCGAGGTGCTTTACACCACTGCATCCGACGCTTTGCATTGGACTTGGTGATGTATGGCTTAGATGCAGTAACCTGACTCTCGCCAGAACCTTGTAGTTCACTGAGCTCCACACAAAGTTCTGGGCTCGAAGGCAATGCAAACTTCTTCAAGATAGCAACAAATAATGAACCAATCAGGATCGCCAGGCGGGATTTCATAGATGTGAAGTAGCGCCAAAGCGACTGTTTGATTCAAACAACAATGGCGGAGTCGTGTGCTGACATATTTGCACAAACCACATCGATCGTCTACTGACATTGCTGCGTTGTTTCAGTAAAATTTCTCTAACTTTTCGCTCTGTCGTTATCCAATATGTCGGCTGCTCTATTTTGGATTTCCCAGTGTCGCTCTCATCAGCGTCACGGGTTGATTTCAATGTGAGTGGTTGAAGTAGCACATCATTCAAGATAACGGACAAGTGGTTTATCCAATCACATACAGTGATTTTTTTACAAGGCCACGCCTTCTGAAATACATCTCCTATTGCCAGATCCTTGTGTGGAGCTCAGTGAACTACAAGGATCTGGCGAGAGTCAGATTATAGATGCAGCTGCTCGGCCATGAAAACCCATTCCATGAAGCTCTCTGCGTTTTGTACGTGGGCTAATTGGAAGGTCACATGAAGTTTGGAGCTCTGTAGCAACTGACTGTGCAGAAAGTCGGCGACCTCTTTGCACGATGCACTTCAGCATTCGCTGACCCCTCTCTGTCAGTTTACGTGGCCTACCACTTGGTGGCTGAGTTGCTGTTGTTCCCAAACTCTTCCATTTTCTTATAATAAAGTCGACAGTTGATTTTGGAAAATTTAGGAGCGAGGAATTTTCACGACTGGATTTGTTGCACAGGTGGCATCCTATGACAGTTCCAAGCTGGAAACCACTGGGCTCCTGAGAGCGGCCCATTCTTTCACAAATGTTTGTAGAAACAGTCTCCATGCCTAACTGCTTGATTTTATACACCTGTGATACATCACAAGTGATTAGGACACCTGATTCTGATCATTTGGATGGGAGGCCAAATACTTTTGGCAATATAGTGTATTTTGACTGTGTTTAGTTCCCCAGTAGATGGTCAGAGACACTTCAGCTTGCTTAAGCTTCTCCCATCTGGACAAAGGTTTTTAGTCCCAAGAGGCAAAACAAAACGGTACAATGTAGTTTTGTCCCAGCTGCCATCACAGAACTAAATCAGCTGTAGTACCTATTTTTGTCTATATTTATTTTAGTGCAATCTATTCTTTTATTATGGTGTATTCTGGCGTGTCCCAAATCTTTTCTGGTTGGGATTTTATATTTGTTATGCTTTTTATAGGGAACTTTGAGTATGTGCTATTTTGTGATCTTGGCAATGTTTGTGATGCTTGTTATGTGGTAGGTCTTTATATTACATATCTAGGATGTAGGGTTGTACGGTATACCAGTACTAGTTTAGTATTGTGGTACTAATGAATAAAAAAGAGTACCATACTCTGTTTGAAAAGTACCGTTTCCCAAATAATTTTTTATTTATTTATCTTTTAACGGGCATGACAGCGCGTCATCATGTCATGACATTGCTGGTTTACGAGCAGAGGAACATCTTCGGCAGCGCTTAATCACGGAGTACTTACAAGCAGACACAGTGTGTAGACAGAGAAGGGAGAAAGGACACATTTTGGCCTAAAAAATAACGATAAAGGGGAAGTTATAACACTGAAACACCCTCAGGAAGAGGTGATTTAAGACATAGCTAGCTAGCTAGCAGATAACATCCATCCGAAGTCGGCAGTGCTTTAACTACTTCTAAATAACTAATCCTCGCCTCCATGGCGACAAATAAAGTACGTTTCTTACAAGTATCATCCCTGCAGGACGAGGAAGAGCTAAACATGCTTCACTACACACCGCAGGAGGATACAATAGCTCACCGGCGTCACCGCTAACAAAAGATTGCGCTCCTGAATGTAAACAAATACCATGGGTGGATCTAGACCTAACATTCACGGTAATTATACCAAGTACAATAGCGTATCTGGTCGATACTACTATGATTACATCGATATTTTTAATTGTCACAAAATAATTTTTCCTTTTTTAAAATTCATATTATGTTTATAAACTCAGGAAATACATCACTGGACACATGAAGACTTTGAATATGAACAATGTATGATCCTGTAATGACTTGGTATCGGATTGATACCTAGATTTGTGGTATCATCCAAAACTAATGTGAAGTATTCAAACAACAGAAGAATAAGTGATTATTACATTTTAACAGAAGTGTAGATAGAACATGTTGATATGGAAAATAACCAGATATGAACAAGTGGATTAATAATACATTTTTACAGCTTCAATTCATCCATTTTCTACCGCTTGTCCTTTTCGGGGTCGCGGAAGGTGCTCGAGCCTATCTCAGCTGCATTCGAGCGGTAGGCGGGGTACACCCTGGACAAGTCGCCACCTCATTGCAGGGCCATTTTTACAGCTTTTCCCCCTCATAATTCTGACAAATTAATAGAAAGAGAAATGACACAATACGTTACTGTGTGTCAATATTTCTTCCACCTTGTATCGCTTGAGATACTGCCCATCTCACTTGATTCTCACCAAACCTTCTCAAATTTGTTTTAAGTCACGAGACTCGCGCATCAATCAGTTTATTTGGAAAAGTACACCAGCATGAATCATCCTAAAAACATTACAAAAACCCAAGGAATACGGGGGTGTAGAACTCCCAAATTGTTCCCATTACTTCCTTGCAAATAAACTACAATGCAAAATACAATGGATCAATCCCAATTTATTAGATCATCTATGTTTAGATATTGAACAATCTACATCAACTATATGATTTGCCTGAGAAGCTGGACAGGACGGAAAAAAAAAAAAAAAAAAAAAAAAAAAGATATTGAACAATCACTCAGTCAGGAGATCCTAGTTTCTAACTTACCCTTTATTAGCTATTTTTCTTTGAAAACACAACTGCTTTAAAAGTATTATTATACGCACAACCTTAACAGCTTGATGGGAATTTTTGAAAATAACTGAGTCCCCGCTCACTCCCTGCAAATGTACGTCTATTTGGAATAATCCTGATTTTCTGCTGAACAAGAAACCATTGAACTTTCCAACATGGTATGATAAGGGAGTTAGATGCCTTGAAGATATCATCAATGGAAACCGTTTTATCTCTTTTAAAGACTTAATAACATAGTATGCAATAAATCCTAACAAATTCCTAGAATATATACGAATCAAATCTGTAAGCAGTGCAAGATTCAACAAAACCACATGGGAAAGTAATCCAGTAAAAATTCCTCAAACTATCTGCCCCCAAAGCTTGATCTAACTTATATGCTTTATTATCAAAAAAGATAACACAGTAGGTATCCCAACATCCAAATGGCATTCAGATGTACCTGCAAGCTGTTACCCAGAACATGGATGGGGTCGGCGGTGGGCTGTCCCTCTTGTGGTTGGTTTGGCGGGGGGCCCGTGCCCCTGCAGCCTTGGGTCTCCTTGGGATTCCTCCTTCCCCTGGGGAGTGGCGCGGGGTCTCCCTTGGGCAGCCTTGCCGTGCGGGCCCATCTAGTGTCGGGTTGGGGGGGGGGGGTTACCCCCCATGTTGGGGCCCTGGCGATGCTATCCAACTGCCCTGCAATGGTCGCACTGATTAGGGTTTTTCTAATTTAATTTATTTATTTATACATTTATAATAATTTTTTTCAATTTCTTTTTTATTCATTTTTTTAATCATATGTATGTATATATATATATGATAACATCTGGGTGTCTCAAGTGAAGGTGGTGATGAATCCCAAGATGCAGAGATGGCAGTCTTGGTGCAGGAAAACATAAATAATGTCCAAAATTCAGGAAAAACACAAACCAGGAACCAGGAACAGGCAAACTGGAAACAGGGAACAGGAACCAGCAAACAGGAAACGAGGAACTTGAACACAGCAAGCTGCAAACAGCTATCAGGATACAGCAAACAGTCCACAGCATACAAATTGCAGCTTACAATACTCCAGCACCGACTGGAGGGCAAGGCAGGTCTAAATAGCAGCCGGCTGATTGACACCAGGTGTGGCCAGGTGCCAATCAGCCGCAGCTGAGGGGGAACAGCGTTCAGGTAGACAAGCAGGAAACTGAACAAAAATAAGAGCGATGACAGGAAATAAAACAAGCACAGAGAAAAAACTAAAACATAACCAAACTGTCAGTGACCAGCCTTGCAGGGTGTATGTATGTATGTACGTATGTACACACTGGGAGAAAAATATATTGTACATACAAGTATACATACATACTCACAAACACACATTTATTCAAACATATATACATACATATGTACATTCATACATACAGTATATACGTGCACACATTGGTACTTACTTACATACATAAGTACATATGCTCCCACATACATACACTAAAACAGTAAATACATACACACACACACACACACACACACGGAACATACATCTACACGCACATTCACTGTGCAAACATACATATACACATACTATACGTATAAAAGCACATATGTGTGTATACACTCATGCATAATATCACGTTTCATCAAACATATATTCATGTTGTTTCCCTAGGGGAAACGGGGTACAACACAGCACACTGACAAAGCTTAACCTACTTATACTATAACAATCTTCAAGGTTAATATAGTTTTCTTCTCTTTGTTACCCTCCATGTATCTGCTTTCTTTTGTAATTCAAGTTATCATTACATATATAATACAGATAATGCTTGTATATGTATTGTTGCATTTGAAACAATTGTATTGTGGATATTTGAGATAGTTAGTATTATTATTCGCTATCAATTGTGCTATTTCTATTGTTGTTTTTGTTGCTCCATTTGTAGTGCAATAATGTTTATTGTCATTTCTCTGTTATTGATATTTACTTCACTAACTGCTTCTCTGCTATCATGTTGCAGGTCCCAGGTAGCCAGGACAAGCAGTCAGATAATATTTTCCTGTTATACAGGAGGAAATAAGCACACAGAACGTTTCAGTTGGTCACAGACTGGTCGCTCTCGTCAGAATTTATTAACAGAATTTACAAATCCACAATTCACTTAATTTCCCATATATTTTGTCACTTTGTATTATCATGTCAATGTCTTTTACTTTATCTTCACCTCTATTTTCATCAAAACACTCAATAAACTATCATTAAACTGTTACTGTATCACTGGAGTTATAATTACCATAACAATACTGTATGCCTTTGCCATATATTTTCACATATCCACATCATCACTCCAAAACATACAATATAGTGCTCAATTAGACATTATTTCACTGTCTTGTCTTTCTCAGGAATATTCACCTTAAACTTAATGCACAATTTAGCAACATTCATTTAAATACTTTACTTTTCTTCATATTCTTCTTCTTATATAGCAGCTTTAAGTTACTGTACTTGAAATGTTCATTGACCATTTCTGAGAGCTTAACTTATATAACCATGTCTAAACATAACAAAATAGCATGTAAAACCTATTTCAGAACACACACATTATACAAATATACATATGAAATCAATAAGAAAACGGGAGCTCTAATTTGGGGAGTCTGAATTAGGATCAGAAGTTCCTATATAAACATTGCGCACTCACGTCGCCATTTTGTATTGATTACTGCAGCTGTACACCGGATTCATTCGGAAATACAAACTACAACTCACAAACACTTTAGAGTTAGGCTCCACCATCAGAATGTGTACCCAAACTTAGAAAAAAACATGGATATTATTCAGTGAGTTGTTTTACCAAAACTAACCTGCTATACAGGAGGAAAAAAGCACACAGGACGTTTCAATTGTTCACAGACTGGTCGCTCTCGTCAGAATGACAAGACACTTCCGGTCTGTAGGTGATCACATTCAATTGGGAAGAAACGCCCTGCTGCCCCCTACTGACCAATTTGAATATTGATAAATGTGGAATGACAGCTCCAATAACGAATTCAAACCATAAAATAAAATAAATATATCAACACAAAAATGTGACACATTATGGGTGGGTCACACGCTCCCCGACAAAGAAAATGACTCCCGGCATTCAAAACAAAATACTCTTTTCAATACACTTTTTTTTTCAAATCAAAACTTGTATGTTAGTATGCAAAGGAAGGTACAATGTATGGCATCATGACAGTGTATGGCAGTGTTGGGTATAGTGTGGGATAGGGCGGGTAATGTGGTGTTGGGCCTGACTGTATTCCCCATGCTGGCAATGTCTGCGGCCCACAAAGTCCAATATTGTTGACTGACCCAATTGACTGGTAGGATGGCTGACCAAGAGACTCGTAAGTCAGTGTCCTGGGTGGTCTCCTGACTCGCACTGGTCTCCTGACTGAACCACACTGAGAGGAAGTAGGACTGTCCTGGTTAGTGTCATATCTGGGTTGGTAATGTTCATTTTCAGCATTCTGTTCATATTCGTGTTCACTGGATTGTTCTTGCTCCATCAGTTCAGGTTCCTCTGCTGTGAAGCTGGGAGGCTGTCTGTGCTCTCCTGCTTGTGTGGTCATCCTTGCTTGTTCATGTAAGGATGGAGAAGTAACATGGTTTCTATTAGGCACATGGGTGGTTGTTATATTTGACCTTTGTGACTCGGCTGGCCTTGATACTCTGAGCCAGTACTGTGGTCTTGGGCCATCTTCATCAGAGTCAGATGAAGCACTGCTTTGGAATGTCTCTCTCTCTCTCAACCTGACTCCTATTCCTTTGTCTCTCTTTAGTCGGTGCTTGGTTCTTTGACTGTTCAGCCACACTCACAGGTAAGTCGTTTACAAGGTGGAGGAGATTCCTATGTAGAGTACAGACTTTGCCACCACCTGTCTCTGGAGACACTTTGTAAACAGGGCTGTCATTTATTTGTTCCTTAACAATGTTTACCGTTTGTTCCCAGTAGGACCTGAGCTTTCCTGGGCCTCCTCTCTCACTCATGCTGCGAACTAAAACCCTGTCACCAGGCTGTAGAACAATCCCCTTCACATGAAGGTCATATCGTCTCTTGCCTCGTGCACTGGACTGCTGACTGTTCTCAGATGCAATGCGGTAGGCCTCTTTCATTCTCACAGCCCATTTGTCGGCATACCCTTGGGGTGTTTCACCCTCCTCTTCAGAGGACAGACCAAAGAGCAGATCAACAGGGAGGCGGGGGTGGCGCCCAAACATGAGGTAGTGAGGTGAGAAACCAGTGGCCTCGTGTCTAGTGCAGTTGTATGCGTGCACCACCTGTGG
This sequence comes from Nerophis lumbriciformis, assembly GCF_033978685.3. Taxonomy (NCBI): domain Eukaryota; kingdom Metazoa; phylum Chordata; class Actinopteri; order Syngnathiformes; family Syngnathidae; genus Nerophis; species Nerophis lumbriciformis. The sequence continues at coordinate 34,111,142 of NC_084549.2, forward strand.
TAAATGATCCTTCCAGTTGCTCTTTTTCTCCTCTTGCAGTGTTCTCAACATCTGAAGCAACGTCCGATTGAATCTCTCGGCAGGGTTTCCCTGTGGATGGTACGGGGTTGTCCTGGAGTGTCCCACCCCAGACAGTTGCTGAAGGGTCTTAAACAGGGAGTTCTCGAACTCTCTGCCTTGATCATGGTGCAATTTGGATAAAAAACCAAACCGAGGGATGAAGTCATTAAATATTTTCTCTGCAGCTGTTCTGCCTGACTTGTTTCGTGTTGGATATGCTTGGGCAAATCTGGTGAAGTGGTCTATGACTACTAAGATGTATTCGTATCCACCCTTGCTTTGCTCCAAGTGCATGTAATCGATAGACACAAGCTCAAGAGGTGCACTGGTCGTGATACTGCCCATTGGTGCTCTATCATGGAACACAGGTTTCTTTTTCTTGATACAGGGGCACTGTTTTGTGACATAAACCTCAATGCCCTTTTTCATGAAGGGCCAATAGAAATGATCTCTTGCCAGCCCAATGACTCGCTCTGATCCTAGATGAGCCATGTCATCATGGAGATGCTTCATTACAAGGGGCCGATATTCAGAAGGTAGGACAAGCTGCTGTCGACCCCCTGCACTCCTGTACAGTAGGCCACATTCCATATACAGTTTACCCCACTCATGCATGAGTCTTTTCACAGGGCCACCTGCTTTCTTCTTGTCCTCATTTGTCAGTGCTGTTTTTGTCTGTTTCAGCTTGATTATCTCACTGATGGCTGCATCCTGCCTCTGAGATCTGATTAGTTCACTTTGGCTGATGGTTGGTACTGGGGACTTAACTTGAGACTCTGAACTTTGGGCCAGGTTAAGAGAAGCAACATAGGCAATGTCATACCTTTTTGCAGCCTCACTTCCTTCCCAAGTAGCATGTATTGCATCTCTGTCGAGCTCTTCAGTACACTCCTCAACAAAACGGTTTATGTCCAGTGGGAGACGAGACAGTGTGTCAGCATCCACATTGACTTTTCCTGGCCTGTACTTTAGGTTGAATCTGAAGTCAGCAAGCTCTCCAACCCATCTGTAGCCTGTGGCGTTCAGCTTTGCAGTACTCATCACGTATGTTAGTGGATTATTGTCTGTATACACTGTGAAGGATGGGGCGTAAAACAGATAATCCCTGAATTTTTCACATACCGCCCACTTTAAGGCTAAGAACTCCAGCTTTCCAGAGTGAAAGTTATAGTTCTTTTCAGCGGGGGTCAATGTCCTTGAACCATATGCAATGACTTTCAGCTTTCCACTCTGTCGCTGGTACAAGACTGCACCGAGTCCCTGCTGACAGGCGTCTGTGTGTAGTGTAAAGGGAAGTTCAAAGTCAGGGTATGCTAGTGTAGGTGGGTGTGACAGGACGTTAATGAGCTGCTCGAGGATGGTCTGGTGACAATCAGTCCACTGTATGGGGGTCTTTGAAGGCAACTGTGCTCCTTTACCTTTCTTTATCTTCCCCTGTGTTGCATCAGGATTTCCTTTCACTTGTAGCAGCCCATATATTGGCTTAGCGATGCGGGAGAAATCTTGAATGTACATCCTATAGTAACTCAGAAAACCTAACAGTTTACGGACATCCCCCACTGTAGTGGGTCTTTTCTCCCTCAGTGACATTACAGCCTCGATGTCTTTTGAGTCTATTCTCACCCCATTAGCTGACACTAACCTCCCCACATACCTGACCTCTGGTTTGAACAACTCACATTTTGTGGGTCGCAGCTTGACTCCATAACGTTGCAGGGCTCTCAGGACACGACGCACTGCATCGACATGATCAGCAAAGGTCTTGGAGTAGCAGAGGATGTCGTCAAGGTAAGGAATACAGCAGTCGTCACGCAAGGTGACAAGCATCTCCTCCATGCTGCGTTGGAAAGCAGCAGGGGCATTGCTGAGACCAAACGGTATTCTCACCCACTCATATAGACCCCAAGGCGATATGAAGGCTGTCATGTGGCGGGATCCTTCAGCTATGTAGCCCTGATGATAGGCTTTGCCTTGGTCAAGAATGGTGAACCAGCTGTGGCCGCCCAGGGTGTCCAAGAGATCCTGGATGCGAGGCAGTGGGTGGCGATCTGGCACTGTTTTCTGGTTCAACTGCCTGTAATCAATACACAGTCTTAGAGATCCATCACGTTTTCTGACACAGACAACAGGTGCTGCAAAGGGTGATTTTGACTTGACGATCCAGCCCTTTGCAAGCAGCTCTTGGATGTACTGTTTGACCTCTTGATAGAGTGGTTTGGGAATGGATGAATATGTTTTTTGGACTGGAATGTCATCTTTCAGACTGATGGTCATATGGAGGGTTGGGATGTTCCCAATGTCACCATCATTGCGAGCAAAAGCTCCTGATTCCTCCATCAACATTTGTTTCACCTCCTCTTGTTGATCATCTGTCAGATGACTGACATCCACTGGTGGGTGCCACAGGTCTGCAGTGGGTGGGACCTGATTAGAATTGGGGGGAGGTGAGGAGTCAACAATGTTAACATGAATACTCTTATGGTCACTGTGGGGACTGTCTGTCTCTATGACTTTGTCAATGGGCTCAATGATGCCTAGGACTGTGAAGCTTGGCAAGGTCACATCATGTTGGGAGTGGTTTCACACTGGAACTTTAATGAAACACCTGTCTGTCTGGTGAATCTCCATTAAGCCTGCTCCAATGCTCAATGACTCCAGCTGTACACTGTCAAGGTTGGGTTCAAACAACACAAATGACTCTGAGGGGTTGATATTGGCTGGAACCCTGCACTTAATGTGAACTACCTGACCTGAACAAATTGTGACCTCTTTGAAACCCACTTTTACAGCAGCATTTTCCTCTTTTGGGGAGTTCTGAGTCCGAATAAAACTCACTATGGCCCCAGCACTAACATCATCAATCTCCATGGCACCTGCAAGGAGGTTAGACAGAATGGACATGCGTTTAGGCCGGCCTTCATTACTCTTAATGAGTTCTTGGATTACATTAAAACCAACTAATGGTCTGTCTAGTTTCAGGCAACTCACTAGGAAGGGTACACGGATGGATAAGTCTGGATCATCATTGCCTTGCAGGTTTACCACCACTTCAACCCATCCGTCATAAGGCACTTCATCACCCGTGACTGCCGAAACATTCAGCTCATTGTCCAGTAGCTCACAGAGAGGTCGAATATCTTGGCTAGGTAGATACTTGTTCTTCCACGTGCGGTCAATTAGGCTCACATTGGCTCCTGTGTCCAGCAGGACAGTGACAGCGTAGCCACCCATACTACATTTCAGCAGGGATTTGCGGCCAATTAGTGGGGCTACTAGCTTGCATGGCTGTGAGGTATTTTGAGATTGTATTGTGTTGGCATCACTGATTTTAACTGGCTTTTGTTTTAGGCCTGTTTGGGGTTGGGACATGGGTGCAGGAGCGGTCAAAGGTTGTCCCTCTGTCTTGACCGCACCCCGTTTCCCGACAGTTTCTGTTTCTTCAAGCACCCAACTGCACGATGGCCTTCCTCTCCGCATGCAAAGCAGTGGTTGCAATTTGGATTGGACTGGGCGACACATTGTGTGCAGCCATAGGGTCTCTGTGTCTTTCTCTCAGTTCTGGGCTTTTCAGGGTCACAGTAAGAGGTTGGTGTACAGCGCTGATCTGGTGCATGAGCCTGTGTGACCAGCTGTTTCAGGGTCTCCATTGCCTGGGTCAATGCTTCAACCTGGGAGCTAAGTCTCTGTATTGTGTCATCTTTATTAACAGTGTTGACTTTTACCTCACTCTTAACTTTCTCCTCAGGTTCAGCCTGGGTGCTATGGGCCTGACTTACTTTGCGGGCAGAGCTGCGACCCAATCTGCGCTTTCTCTCACTTTCCTCTGTGGTGGTCTTTATCACCTGTCGCAGCAAAGCTTCATCAGATACTGTTGGGTCAGCAAGGAGAGGCTTGAGCTCACGCCTCACATCATCATACTTCTCTCCTATTCCCTGACATAATGTGTTCAAGAATATGCACTGTATTGTGGAGGTATCATACTTAACTACTGAGCTTGTTTGTTTAGTAGTGAACATAATCTTTTGTTTGAGGCCAATCATTCTATACAAGAATTGCTGTGGTGTCTCATTTTCATATTGCTTGGCACACATCAAGTCCTGAAAGAGCTCTGTGCATCCCTTCTCACCTAGGTGTGACTGGAGGAAGCTTTTGAGTTCTGTGACAGTCAGGTCGTCTTTGTTTGTCAACATATCTCTGAAGTTGCCAGGTTTGATTGTACGGAGCACCCCTCTAATGACCTCACCCTCAGTGTGTTTCTCTCTGAGACCTTCATCTATTTGTTTGCATAAGCTGTTGTAGCTGAGGTCAGATGTAGTGTCACTTATTTGGCCCCCATGTATCCTGTACTCTTTTCGCTGGAGATAAGCAAGATCTTGTAGGGAGACCAACCTCTCTGAGGTTTGGCGTGGTGTGGGTTCAATATCACTATGGTGACGTGGCTGGCTGCCAACTTGTGCTGGGGTTCTTTGAGTCATTAGGGGGTCATTTGCATCATGGTTGTTCAGGTGTGGGTCAGTTGTGGTTGTCAGGCCAGAAGATGTGATGGGAGTCACACATTCCTGTAACTTCCTGCCTAGTTCTTCATACATGGCTTGTAGCTGCTTCATATCTGGTGTGGTTGTGTGGGTGTGTGTACTGGGGTTAGTGTGTGGATATGTAGTATCACCTGAGCGTGTGGGTGGTGCATTTGAACAAGATGGCTCATCATTTGAAACAAAAACAGGCAATTCAAAACAATCACGTTTTTTGATAACCTTCAATATTACATCATTCAATATCATCAAACGACCAATACCCTCATCATTAGAATTAAACAGATCATCAGATTGCAAAAAGGAAAGGATATGGTCGATGCAGCTTTCTTCATCGGTTAAGCTCAGCTCATCTGTGCCTGGATGATCAATTCCGATGGACATCGCAACCTCATAGGCTTCGGTGCCTGAGAGATGGTATAGTTGCTTTTTGATGCTCCATAAGAGTTATTTTCGTCCTTCAGACATGGCCTTAGCTGCAGTGATGACACCTTGCTTCTGTCGTCGCTCTGCGGCCACTTCACCTCGCCTCTGTAGTCGCACTAAGTCACTGTAGTCGCACTGCAGTCTTTGTAGTCGCACTGCAGTCTCTGTAGTCGCTTTGGCTCTATGGTCGCACGTCACCTCTGTACTGAAGTCGTACTGCAGTCAGGCCACCTCTGCACTGTAGTTGTCCTGCAGTCGCGCCACCTCTTCTCTGTAGCCGCACTGTAGACACACCACCTCTGCTCTGTCGCCGCACCGCAGACACGCCACCTCACTTCAGTAACGTGCAGTCACTCTGGCCTTACGGGTTCATATATATATCACTGGATCAGCAACCGTCAAACCATCAATGGCGTTGCCGATCCCGGACGAGCCCCCAAATATCTGTTGCAGGTCCCAGGTAGCCAGGACAAGCAGTCAGATAATATTGTCCTGTTATACAGGAGGAAATAAGCACACAGAACGTTTCAGTTGGTCACAGACTGGTCGCTCTCGTCAGAATTTATTAACAGAATTTACAAATCCACAATTCACTTAATTTCCCATATATTTTGTCACTTTGTATTATCATGTCAATGTCTTTTACTTTATCTTCACCTCTATTTTCATCAAAACACTCAATAAACTATCATTAAACTGTTACTGTATCACTGGAGTTATAATTACCATAACAATACTGTATGCCTTTGCCATATATTTTCACATATCCACATCATCACTCCAAAACATACAATATAGTGCTCAATTAGACATTATTTCACTGTCTTGTCTTTCTCAGGAATATTCACCTTAAACTTAATGCACAATTTAGCAACATTCATTTAAATACTTTACTTTTCTTCATATTCTTCTTCTTATATAGCAGCTTTAAGTTACTGTACTTGAAATGTTCATTGACCATTTCTGAGAGCTTAACTTATATAACCATGTCTAAACATAACAAAATAGCATGTAAAACCTATTTCAGAACACACACATTATACAAATATACATATGAAATCAATAAGAAAACGGGAGCTCTAATTTGGGGAGTCTGAATTAGGATCAGAAGTTCCTATATAAACATTGCGCACTCACGTCGCCATTTTGTATTGATTACTGCAGCTGTACCCCGGATTCATTCACAAATACAAACTACAACTCACAAACACTTTAGAGTTAGGCTCCACCATCAGAATGTGTACCCAAACTTAGAAAAAAACATGGATATTATTCAGTGAGTTGTTTTACCAAAACTAACCTGCTATACAGGAGGAAAAAAGCACACAGGACGTTTCAATTGTTCACAGACTGGTCGCTCTCGTCAGAATGACAAGCCACTTCCGGTCTGTAGGTGATCACATTCAATTGGGAAGAAACGCCCTGCTGCCCCCTACTGACCAATTTGAATATTGATAAATGTGGAATGACAGCTCCAAAAACGAATTCAAACCATAAAATAAAATAAATATATCAACACAAAAATGTGACACATTATGGGTGGGTCACAATCACATTTCGTATAATATGTGTACACATTGTATAAGTAGCTGATTTGTCAAAATCAGCCAATTTTGCAAAAGCCTTCTTCGCATTATTGTGGTTGTGTCACAGTGCATTAAACGGTGTTGAGTGTCCTTTGACTTAAATAGGGGAGCATAGAGTAGGTTATTGCAATGCAGCCAAACTAGACAGTCATTGGATAAATGATCGGCTTTGTCCCGCCAATCGGACGCTGAGCATCTCTGGAAGTGCATGGAACATAGGCTTGGCTTTGGCTGGCCTGGACGCTGAGCTTCCGCATGAGGTTTGTATTATCTTTCAAAGGCCGAATCCCTTTTTGATTGAATCAGCAATTCTAAAATATAAACCAGCACTGGAGCATTTTCAAGTTGATATGAAGAAGCCTCATTGCACCAAAAATACAAAACAAAAATCTGTCTGCAGCCGCAAAAATGTAAAAACCTTATATAAGTGTTATAATGACGGCAACAGATGATGTAAGTGTCTATATTAGCTATAATGTGTCGCAGGCTGACGCAAATCTTCATTGACAGAAATGTTGAAATGTAAAACGTATTCTACACATTTTTACAAAATTGGAAACATTAGTAAGATAGAAGCTTCACAGAGGGTGAGATAACTCCTGGAAATTACTGGTTTAGAATTACCAAAGGTATAGATGTGTGTGTCCATGTTAAAGGAAACGGCAGGCTGTCTTCTTCTAATGGATTCATTACAATCTTTGCAAGCTGGGTAAAGTTTGTGGTGGTCCATAACAACATTGAATACAAAGAGGACATAAGTAATGTAAAGTAAATGAGCTCAAATATACCTACACACGAGGCATAATGATGCAATATGTACATACAGCTAGCCTAAATAGCATGTTAGCATCGATTAGAAATCATGCAGTGACCAAATATGTCTGTTTAGCACTCCACCTTAGTCAGTAACATCAACAAAGCTCACCTTTGTGCATTCACGCACAGCATACAAAGTTTAGTGGACAAAATGAAGCAAAGAAGGAGTCGCATCAAACACACATTTCTGTGGCAGCGTCAGAGAAAGTTGTATATGGTGAATTCAAGGTCCGCCAAAATTAGTAGGAGTAAACTGTGCTCGCCAAAAACTCTCATAAGTGAAGCCTGTGTAATATAAACAGAGGTATTTTCTAACAATTTGGAAGGTTTGTGTCATGTTTGTCCTCCTACAGAAACCATATTAAAACAAACAAAAACAAAAATTTCCTCACCCTTTTCCATTTTCATACATTTTCGAAAATGTTCCAGGGAGCTCTAGTCCAAGAAACATTTTCTTTGTAAAAATATAGCATCTTTATATGTTTGAACTGTTATTGGTGACCAGAGGTAGGTAGTAACGCGCTACATTTACTCCGTTACATCTACTTGAGTAACTTTTGGGATAAATTGTACTTCTAAGAGTAGTTTTAATGCAACATACTTTTACTTTTACTTAAGTATATTTATAGAGAAGGAACGCTACTTTTACTCCGCTACTTTTATCTACATTCAGCTAGCTACTCGCTACTAATTTTTATCGATCTGTTAATGCACGCTTTGTTTGTTTTGGTCTGTCAGACAGACCTTCAAAGTGCCTGCCTTACTGGTGACGTTTCACTTCGTTCCACCAATCAGATGCAGTCACTGGTGACGTTGGACCAATCAAACAGAGCCAGGTGGTCACATGACCTGACTTAAACAAGTGGAAAAACTTATTGGGGTGTTACCATTTAGTAGTCAATTGTACGGAATGTGTACTTCACTGTGCAATCGACTAATAAAAGTTCCAATCAATCAATCAAAAGTGTGAAGGAAAAAAAATACTTTATTTCAACCGTACATGCCGTCAAAAGCCTAAAGACTGATCGCACATGAGGACGTTCCTGTCTTCACAATAAAAGTGCCGCTCCATCGCGCCTGCGCTTTCAAAATAAGAGTCTCCGAAAGCCAGCGTAAACAAGCTAGCAAGCTACGGAGTTTGACGCCAATATATTTCTTGTAAAGTGTATAAAAACGAATATGGAAGCTGGACAAATAAGATGCCAAAAACCCACCACTTTCATGTGGTATTAAACAGAAAGGAGGAACTTTTCTTCTCCTCCATTTGAAAACGTGGACGTTATCATCACTACTGTCTGATTACAATCAATGCAAGTCATCAGAATCAGGTAATACATCATTTTATATTCTTGTCTTCATGAAAGAAAGGAATCTATATGTTAAACATGCATGTATATTCATTAAAACACCTTTAACATGTAAACAAAAACAGCAAAATAAATACATATAAATGATATACTGTATATATCAATGTATATGTATGTATGTATATATATATATATATATATACAGTATATATATATATATATATATATATACAGTATATATATATATATATATATATATATATATATATATATATATATATATATATATATATATATATATATATATATATATATATGATATGAGTGTGTATGTTACTCATCAGTTACTCAGTACTTGAGTAGTTTTTTCACAACATACTTTTTACTTTTACTCAAGTAAATATTTGGGTGACTACTCCTTACTTTTACTTGAGTAATACATCTTTAAAGTAACATTACTCTTACTTGAGTACAATTTCTGGCTACTCTACCCACCTCTGTTGGTGACTGTACTCGTGTTTAGAGAGTAGGTGAAAATGACCTTCCCCTACTTGAAAGACCAGCAACCGCCACTATTATTATTATAATAGAAATCTGTTTATTTAGTTACTGTATTCAAGATTGCCATAATATATTTAATTATTAGGGTTTGCAGGCCACAATTTCACAAAACTATGAAGTTAAGTAGAGGGCCACCAAATATGGGTCTGCAGTTGGGACACGGCCCGTGGGCTGCAAGTTTGAGAGCAATGCCTTTAGATACTTTTCATTGGGGTGATACACTCAATGGCACACCTTTGAGTCCAATAAAAGGTGCACATAGCTTAAAATCCCATAATTACTTCTAAGTGGTATCCAGAAACCTTTCATCAGTTTATTCATCTTGTAAAGTATTTATTGCTGAGCCTCATGTTCATAGAATTACAGTCCTTGCTGAGATGCCAGAGACTAATTTACACTATGATAATTAACTCAATTAATATAAATACCATCCATCCGCTTGTCCCTCTCGGGTCACGGGGTGCTGGAGCCATTCGAGTGGAAGGCGGGGTACACCCTGGACAAGTCGCCATCTCATCAGAGGGCCAACACAGATAGACAGACAACATTCACACTCACATTCACACACTAGGGCCAATTTAGTGTTGCCAATCAACCTATCCCCAGGTGCATGTCTTTGGAATTCCAAAAGGTCCAGCTCCAGTGAAGCTGTAAGGTCCCTGGGCGAGATGTCCGTCAGTATTTCACATCCAGTGTTTGAAGGAGTCAGTGAGGCAGGGCGAACATGTACAAATGTTCTAATACAAATATGTCAAGCATTCAAGTCAATGTAGTACATGTCTATTTCTTCATATGTATTGTATTTCGACAGAAAAACAAAGAATTACAAAAGTAACAGGTCTTCAGACAATTTCCATGGCCAGAATTAGCCGGAATACTCGGATTTTGCTGTCCTACCAGCTGAAACTAAATGATTACTAACAACATCTCCTGCCTGGTTGCGCTCACGAGATGATGGAGCTCGAGGGAGGCAGCAGTGGAGAAAACACAGAGAGGTTTATTCAACATATCAGCAGTCAGGCAATGCATCCTGTATTGCCATGAACAGATCAGCAACACACACACACACACACACACACACACACATACACACACACACACACACACACACACACACACACACACACACACACACACACACACACACACACACACACACACACACACACACACACACACACACACACACACACACACACACAGAGGACAAGTATGAACTCACAAGAAATGTCAAAACCTCTGCTGAATTTGGCTATGGACTTAATCAGGTACTTACTTACTGGAGGATGGAAAGGTTCCTGCTGGAAGGTTTCATTTATTCACCAACTTTGTTGTACCATGGCTAGTTTGAATGACTTGCACCATGTCTAGTGTATTTCTCGCCTTTTACCTGAAGTCAGCTGATATTATTGTCACTCGTAATCAGTGTTGGGACTAACGCGTTACAAAGTAACGCGTTACTGTAACGCCGTTAGTTTCGGCGGTAACTAGTAATCTAACGCGTTATTTTTTTTTATTCAGTAATTTAGTTACCATTACTACATGATGCGTTACTGCGTTATTTTACGTTACTTTTGATGTAGTATCGGCTAGAAACAGAAGCGCTGCGGTGTCGTTCTTCTGAATCTTCCTCTGTCACAAGCCGGAGAGAAGAAAAGAGGCGCGGTCTATGTGTGTGTGTGTGTGTGTGGGGGGAGGTGATCCGCGGTTTGATATATGAAACAAACAAAAAAAAGTTGTTGGCACGTTCAGTCCACACACAGCGTGGTCATGGCGAGCGGAGTAACGGAGGAGTTTGAACGCCCCGCGCCATTTAATCGGTGTGTTTATAAGTGCAGACTCGGTTGTGCAAAACGAGGGTTTTAAACACATGCTGAACGTGCTTGAACCACGTTACGACATCCCGTCGCGCACCCACTTCAGCAATAAGATTGTGCCAGATCTTTATGAGCAGGAGAAGAAAAAACTATCCCGAGCATCATCTGTTGCGCTCATGACAGACGGGTGGAAGTCCAGGGGAACTATAAGCACTCACTTCATCACAGCAGACTGGGAGATGAGAAGACACGCCCCCTCTACGAGAGTCGCCTTGCGCAGGTACTGACACAAGCAGTGGAGGAATGGAAGATAAAGATATCCCAGTCACACGTGATAATGCCAAAAATCAAATAATTACAGAGAATGAGGCAGGACTGGGACCACAGATAGGTGCTTTGCACATGTAGTGAATTTGGCATCACAGAAGGGAATCTCAGTCAATAGGATGGAGCGCCTCTTTGGGAGGATCAGGAAGGTTTCCTACTTCCACCAAAGCACAACAGCTGCTCATGTGCTTAAGACAAAGCAAGAAATGCTAAAGCTGCCTGCTCATACATGATGTCCCAACGAGGTGGAACTCCACTTATGATATGTTGGAGCAGCAGGCAGCTATATACTCTGCATTGACCCACAACACCCTGAAGACAAATGTCACCCTGTCTGATGATGATGTGAGAGTGGCAGATGAGGTCCTCCAGGTGCTTAAACCCCTCAAAAGTGTTCCATCTCTACTGAGCACTAAAACGTCACCATCTGTGTCAATGATCCTGCCACTGAAAACAAGTATTCTAAAATCCATGGCTCCAAGTGTGGAAGACAGCAGCATCACTCCAGATGTCAGGCTTTATTTCACTACCTATGTCTCAAGGAAGATGATGTGCCTTCTTATGTTGCACTTAAACTTGTTTTTTATTAATGGTCATTGGTCCAAGTTTAAAGAAAGGAGGAATGCCTTTTTATGTTGCACTGTTTTTCATTAATTATGTTAAAAGGAAAATAAAAATGCATGTCAAGTTGATCAACAGATTGTATTATTCTCCAGTGCAATAACAGTACTGAAATGAAGGCAAAAAGGGCATTAATGGGAGCTTTAAAAAAAGAAGAAGAAAAAAAGAAGTAACTAAATAGTTACTTTTCACAGTAACGCATTACTTTTTGGTGTAAGTAACTGAGTAAGTAACTGAGTTACTTTTGAAATAAAGTAACTAGTAACTGTAACTAGTTACTGGTTTTCAGTAACTAACCCAACACTGCTCGTAATAGGTCATCGTAACAGGACACGCCACGTAAAATGGATGGATTTTTGCTCTTTTTTAAAATGGATGGATTTTTGATTTTTGCTGTTTGCTCTTGGCCACATTGCTTGTTGGTGCTTAAATGTTATGATCCGTTGCCCGGATCATGTTTGTTCTGCTGGTTTGACAACCTCAGTTCTGTTTTCAGCACCCCTGGGTTTGTGTTTTGGTTTCCATGGGTGCTGATTAGTTTCACCTGCCTCTGATTAGTGTTCGGGACGCTCACCTGCTCCTGGGCACTAATCAGAGAGCTACTTATACCTGTTTTTCGCTACACACTGTCTGGCTGTCTTATTTGCTTCCACGCAACAGTTACATTGTCTATTCCTACGATTCCAGAGCTAAGCTTTGCTTTTTGTTTGCCTGTTTTTATGCTAAGCTAGCTATTTCCTTCGCTTAGCTTGTTGTGCGATTGGCACTCTAGTCTTTTTGTAGTTTTGCATGTTTTCATAGACAATAAATCATTGTCTCACCTGCACCTTGCCTCCGGAGTTTCCTGCTGCATCTTGGTAGAACGACCCGCGCATAACCATGCGACCACGTCGTTAAATTGAAGGCCCCAGCATGTTTTCCTACAGTTTTCTACAACTTCAATGGTCCATCCATTCATTTTCTACCGCTTAATCCCTTCGGGGTCGCGGGTGTCGCGGGGGTCGCGGGGGTCGCTGGAGCCTATCTCAGCTACAATCGGGCGGAAGGCGGGGTACACCCTGGACAAGTCGCCACCACATCAGAGGGCCAACACAGATAGACGGACAACATTCACACTCACATTCACACACTAGGGCCAATTTAGTGTTGCCAATCAACCTATACCCAGGTGCATGTCTTTGGAGGTGGGAGGAAGCCGGAGTAATCGGAGGGAACCCACGCAGTCACGGGGAGAACATGCAAACTCCACACAGAAAAATCCCGAGCCCGGGATTGAACTCAGAACAGCTCAGTACCTTCGTATTGTGAGGCAGACGCACTAACCCCTCTACCACCGTAATGTTGTGTCGTTCGCGAACGATTCGTTCAAGCGAACAAATCTTTTGAGTGAACGTACTGAACCGAATCACTTCATGAACTGATTCGATCCTTTCTCAGTTCAGTTGAGCTCCGCCGCGACCATGCCGGTATGAGTGGAACTGGCGCATTCTGTGACTCACTGAACCCTCGACGTCGGCAAACGACGCAGCCAGCTACTCATCATGGGGGAGGGACTGACCGAATGATTTGTTCATCGCGGATTAACGACATGAATCACTCAGTGAACGACAGAATCAGGACTCGCGAACCTACTGACACAGAGAACTGACTGTGTCGCGGAGGAGGACGTCACATTGAGGCTCTCGTTCAGTCACTGTGCGTGTCGTTCATTGGGTGCTGAGGGCTTGTGTCGTTCGCGAACTGACACACACCGAGATCTGCCGCTGGGGAAGCTGTTACTGACTGACTCATGATTCGCCGACCTGCACATAGAACTGCTGCTGCAGAAGTGATTCAGGTTCACGTACTGAACTGTGCTGACTGTGTCACTCACTGCCTGGTGTACTGCATGCACAGAGCTGTGTAGGGACTCGCGTTCACCCTATTTGCTGCTTCTCTCGCGAATGTCTGCACTGTACTGTATGGGGTGGGGGGGATTCGGTGAACACATTTTTTGAACGACTCAATTTAAGGAACTGATTCTAGTGATTCAGTACAGTCAAAAGAACTGCCGATCCCATCACTATTCGACCGTGCTGGCCAACCTCAATGGTAATTAGCTTAAATTTGGCAAAGAAATAACCTTTCATAATATTATTTACATTTCATTATTGGTTATTAGTAGGGATGTCCGATAATATCAGACCGCCGATATTATCAGCCAATAAATGCTTTAAAAAATAATATCGGTAATTATCGGTATAGGTTTCAAGATTATCGGTATTGGTTTCCAAAAGTAACATTTGTGACTTTCTAAAACGCAGCTGTGTACACGGACGCAGGAAGATGTACAGGGCGCCAATTAATCCTTGAAGGCGCTGCCTTTGCGTACTGGCCCAGTCACATACTGTCTACGGCTTGACACACGTACTAGCGAATGCAAGCATACTTGATCAACAGCCGTACAGGTCACACTGAGGGTGGCCGTATAAACAACTTTAACACTGTTACAAATATGCGCCACACTGTGAACCCACACCAAACAAGAATGACAAACACATTTCGGGAGAACATCCGCACCGTAACACAACATAAACACAACAGAACAAATACCCAGAACCCCTTGCAGATGCTTGTTTTCATTCAGAAAAATCTATCTCTCACACGTGATGACAAGGAGAAAAAGAATTAGCCCACTCTTTGAGCTTCATCTGTTGCACAAATAGACTAATAGTCTGGACTGAGTGAAGCTGTTTTATTTATGTTTTGTGCCTTTTTCCCCATGCACTTTAAATGATGGCTGTGTTATCTACTAGTCTAGACTAAAGACTGAAGCCTTACCATGAATTGATTTACGTGGACCCCGACGTAAACAAGTTGAAAAACTTATTCGGGTGTTACCATTTAGTGGTCAATTGTACGGAATATGTGCTGAACTGTGCAATCTACTAATAAAAGTTTCAATTAATCAATCAAAGCAGTTTTATTAATGTTCATGCACTTTAAAGGATGGCTGTGTTATCTACTAGTCTAGACTGAAGCAGTTATTTTTATTTTTGTGCCTTTCTTGTTTTTATTTGCACATTTTTGTTACTCATACGAATACGTTAAGAACAGGGCAGATTGAGCCCAGTTTATAGTATACTCTGGACTGAAGCTGTGTGCCTTCATTGACAACTGTTGTTTTGAGGCATGTTTAAAAAAAAAGTACTTTGTGAAAGTCAAAGTACAGTGTTTCCCATAGTTGTAGTGGGTATCAGGATTATTTCAGGGAGAGCATGTCCCACATTCCAAATTGCTGTTTTGAGGCATGTTAAAAAAAGAATGCACTTTGTGACTTCAATAATAAATATGGCAGTGCCATGTTGGCATTTTTTCCATAACTTGAGTTGATTTATTTTGGAAAACCTTGTTACATTGTTTAATGCATCCAGCGGGGCATCACAACAAAATTAGGCATAATAATGTGTTAATTCCACGACTATATATATCGGTATCGGTTGATATCGGTATCAGTATTTAAGAGTTGGACAATATCGAAATATCGGATATCGGCAAAAAAGCCATTGTCGGACATCCCTAGTTATTATGATAAAAACAAATGTAAAGCCATTCACTGTATACGACTTAGTTTGGTATGTGAGGAATGGTGAAGATGCTAAAAAAATACCAGGTGATGTACTAAGAACAGTTTGTTTCACTGAGTGGAAATAATTTCATAAATCATGTGATTCATGAATATTTAATGAGGTTCCATAAGGAGCAAAAATAAGCACCACGGTTTAAAAAATAAAATATCTGATTGATGATTGGAACGCAGGTTCGAATTAAACTCACTGAATGAACAAAACTATCTCCCTTGGCTGAAGTGCATCCTTCCCTCTGCTGCACAAATAACCACTGCAGTTAACAAAGCACTCCTCATCATAGGGAACGGGCTGGAGAATAGGAGATGGGATTCATTCAGAGCAAGGTTGATTTTTACGCTACAATGACCTTCTTAAAGGTTCAGCCCAAAGGAAAATAAGCTTTCATCTGAGCACATGCAATACATGCATGGGCGTCAAAGTAGGGATGTTGTACCGGGCCACCAAACACAAGGGGGGCCCAGAGATTTTGTAAAGTGTGAATATTTATTTATGTCATTTAAATATGTAAGTTATAAAAAAAAAAACAATCTCCTAAATAAAAAGAAACAAATAAATGTTGCCGTGAAAGTTCAATGATATTTAAATAAGGATTTTGCGTGTGCTATACTGGGCATCACCACAAAGACACTCTCATGTACTATTTTTTACGAGCATTTTAGAAGCAGTTGTGCAGTGCAACTACACTTTTTGTTTTGTTTTTTACTGCTGAAGGTGTGCAAAGAGGCAAAAAAAGCATACTTAAATAAGATTTTTTTCATATTCAAAATATTTTGATAATGTGAAAAAAACAAACAGCATTATCACAATATTAAAGGACACCAAAACGCATCATTTAAAATCGTTTTAATCAGTCCCTTAAGTCCGCTAGCAGCTATAAAATAATAAAATGATGTTGCTGAATAGACGATATGTCTAATATGTTTTATTTTTGACTGTCCAAAATGTTGACACACATAAGACAGAGGATTCCCTGTCCTTGCGTGTGCTATTGAATGTGCACATTTTTTAGTACACGCAAACTTTTAGTTAATCAAGCCTTTAGTGTGTGTATGGGGCGGTGACGTTGGGTTTAGGGTGAAATGGGGGGACAGAAATTGATGCTTCGTACCTAAATACATGCCTCAATATTAGACAAGCAACCCTGAAGTGGACATAATTAATACACAATTTCATTCTATACATCATTTCTACCACACTCGCTATGTCCAGTGCTCTTCACCCTCCTCACACATGACTGCATAGCCTCTCCACCATCAAATCTCACTGTCAAATAAGCCGACGACACCCCGGTGCTGGGGCTCATTAGTAACAACGACGAGACAGCATACAATGCAGAGGTGCACCAGCTGGCAGCTGGGGTGCAGATAACTGTCAATCCGACCTGGTCCCTACACACCGGAGCTCTTATAAAAAGAGCTCAGCAGCGCATGCACTTTTTGCGTCGGATGAAAAGAGTACAGCTCCCTCCCCCAATTCTACAGAGGCACTATAGAGAGCCTACTGACCAACTGATCTCTGTCTGGACTGGAGCCTGCAGTGCCTCAGACTGGAAGTTTCTGCAGAGAGTGATGAGGATGGCGGAAAAGATCATCAGGACTACTCTTCCTCCTATCCAGGAGATCGCAAAAAGCCGCTGCCTGACCAGGGTTTAGAAAATCAGTAGAGACTCCTCCCAACCCCACCAGGGACTGTTTTCACTGCTGAACTCTGGAAAGAGGTTCTGCAGCCTCCGTAGCAGAACCCCCAGGTTCTGTAACAGCTTCTACCCTCAGACTCTTGAATGCATCATAATAATCCCCTCAATTCTCCCAAAAAACGGGTTAACTCGCTGCAATATAAAGGCAATATAACATACATCCATAAACGTGGATGCATATGCAAGAGTGCAATATATTTATCTGTACAGTAATCTATGTATATCTGCACCTGCTTTTGTAAATGCAAACACTCTGCACCTTATTGCTATTTTATCCTGCACTACAACGGGCTAATGCAACAACATTTCGTTCCTATCTGTACTGTAAAGTTCAAAGTCTAAGTCTAATTGTGTCATAAGTAGTGTCCTGACATACGTTTTTTTCGTTGTGATATGCTAGCCTGACCCTTTACTGCTCCCATCCATCTTAATATTTCACTTTTCATCACCTCAATAATTGTGCCCTGGACATTGCATTGCTGCAAAAACGACAAAACACTCTTTATTGTTATTAGTTCTTAGTCATACCAAAGACTATAAACATGGGACTCATTACCTCCCTGCTTGGCACTCAGCATTAAGGGTTGGAATTTGGGGGTTAAATCCCCAAAATGATTCCCGAGCACGGCCACCGCTGCTGCTCACTGCTCCCCTCACTTCCCAGGTGGTGAACAAGGGGATGGGTCAAATGCAGAGGACACATTTCACCACGCCTAGTGTGTGTGTGACAATCATTGGTACTTTAACTTTAACTTTGTCAGGAAAAGGTGGTGACGAACCCCAAGATGCAGAGATGGCAGGATTGATGCAGGAAAATATGATTTTAATGTCCAAAGTGCAGGGAAAACACAAACCAAGAACCAGGATAATACATTACAGTATACCAGGAAAAAAGGTGACAGCACAAAAGAACCAGGAAACAGGCAAACTGTAAACAGCAAACAGGAACCAGCAAACAGCTATCAATACTCCAGCACTGACTAGAGGACGAGGTAGGTATAAATAGTAGCCTGATTGGCAATTGCCACCAGGTGTGCCAGACTACCAATCAGGTACAGGTGAGGGAAACAAGCGCTCAGGGAGACGTGCAGGAAAAGGAACCAAAATAAGAGCCCTGACAGGAAATAAAACACAGAGGAAAAACCTACACATAACTAAACTGTCAGTGACAAGCCTGACACTCTTCAAACATCTGACTGTTCGCACCCCGCCCCTTCTCTCACTCTTCTTTACAACGCTACTGAAAACTACTGGTCATTGGACTGCCTATGAATAAGCCAGGGGACAACTAAGCTGGAGCAACCTGCACATCAATGCACTTTCTATGCCGCTAGACTACACGGCAACACAATCTTGTTGGCATGTATGTATAACTTGTATTATTATGACAATGAAAATAAAGGAATTGATTGATTGATTGATTTTTTGATTGATTGATAATTAGTCTGTTTCTTCTGTAACGACCGGGGCGCATGGTGATGCGTGGTTGTTCTGCCAGGAATGCAGACGGCTTCGGACACAGCGTGCAGGTAGGAAAAATGATTT
Source organism: Nerophis lumbriciformis (assembly GCF_033978685.3). Taxonomy (NCBI): domain Eukaryota; kingdom Metazoa; phylum Chordata; class Actinopteri; order Syngnathiformes; family Syngnathidae; genus Nerophis; species Nerophis lumbriciformis. Next base: position 34,130,065 of record NC_084549.2, read on the forward strand.
ATTAAGAATTAAATCAAAAGGGAACAAACAAAAACGTGCTCATAGCACTTAAGACAAAAACAAAGGGGCTAGCGTGGGAGTTAGCAAGAAAAATAGCCTAGCGTGTAAACGAGCAGGAATAGAAATAGTCGTCAACTGTTGCATCAAGCAAATTAGGAAGCCAGACCGAGTGAGGCCTGGGAAAAGACTAAATAGCCCTCTGATTAGCGCCCGGGCAACAGGTGCGCGTCCCGAACTCTAACCAGAGGCAGGTGAATGTAATCTGCCGTCATGGCAACGGAAACAAACAAAACTCAAGGTGCTGAAAACACACGTGACTTGAAAACGTAAAGACACTATGATCCGGGCAGTGGATCATAACATCATACTTGCCAACCTTGAGACCTCCGATTTCGGGAGGTGGGGCGCGGGGGGCGTGGTCGGGGGTGGGGCGGGGGGCGTGGTTGGGGGCGTGGTTAAGCGGGGAGGAGTATACTTACAGCTAGAATTCACCAACTCGAGTATTTTCATATATATATATATATATATATATATATATATATACACATATGTATATGTATATGTATGTATGAAATACTTGACTTTCAGTGAATTCTAGCTATATATATATTTATTTATTTTATTATATATTTAAATTAAATAAATACTTGAATTTCAGTGTTCATTTATTTACACATATACACACACATAACACTCATCTACTCATTGTTGTACTTGAAAGTACAATGCAATACAATTCCGGGGCAATGGCACCTATCAAATACACAGTAATGAAAACACAGTTGTTCTACTAACTGTACTGTGTGTTATGAGAGTAGAGTATGTGTGTGTGTGGCCCTTTAATAGGTGACAGCATGTGAGGTGAGTGAAGTCAGTGAGTGTGTGGGCGAGAGAAGAGAGGGAGCGGTAGCGTGAGTGCGGGGAGGGACTAGTTGGTTTTGTGTTGGATTGGCTGTGTGCAAGCAATCAATAAAGCAAGATTTGCAACTAATCGCTGGACTCATCATTCACCCTAAAGTCGTCCGCTGTGGAGACCCACTGCCGGGTAAGGTGAAGGGTGTTGCCCCGAGCATACATCGGCCCTGGAGAAGTGTCTCCCCTGCGCTCTTCGACTACGGCCTCGTTCTTCTGCTTCATCTCCTTGTGTGCGAACACTAGACTCAGGTCCGCATGGAGCTGGAGGGGGCGTGGCCTCCAGCTCCGGCTGAATTCCGGGAGATTTTCGGGAGAAAATTTCTTCCGGGAGGTTTTCGGGAGAGGCGCTGAATTTCGGGAGTCTCCCGGAAAATCTGGGAGGGTTGGCAAGTATGCATAACATCTTCACTGTAAGTACATTTAAAACAATTTTAATTCCCAAAACTTGACACAATACCACAAACAAAAATCTAAATCCAGTAAAACCTCCAAAGTCAGAAAAATGTAAAATGGCACAAGCTGGTTTTTAACCAAAATATAAATTAAGGAACATTCGACACGTAAAAAATGTGAGATTATAGCCAATGGTCATTTTCATCTCCAGTTCCTCAGCAGGTTGATGTTAAAATTAAGAACGCACACGTTCAACATAGTAAAAAGAATAACAACAATACAACGCAGGTGGCAGGGTACATAAAAAATAACATCTATTCACACCTTTGTACAATTAAAGACTCCATGTTACATTCTGTCTCTGCTCTCTTCACTTTCTTTTTTCTCTCTCTCCTGCTGAGTGGCGTGCTACTGGCTCTAGCAGACTGGCCACACCGGATCCCAATTAGTCGCCGGCTATTTAAGGCTGAGTGGCCACAGCCGGCTGGCACCGGCACCTCACAAGTTGTCCTTAGATGTCCGTGAGCGACGCTGTCTTCTTGACCATGCTCATCTGAACCTTGTCTTCGTCAGGTCTGACCAGTCTCCAGCTTGCCTTACGCAGCTGAATTTTTGTATTGCCTTTGTTTTTCATGGTGTGCTCTTTAACATTTAATCTCTCTAACCTGCTCAGTGGTCTTGTGGTTAGAGTGTCAGCCCTGAGATCACTAGGTCGTGAGTTCAAAACACTGGCCGAGTCATACCGAAGACTATAAAAATGGGACCCATTACCTCCCTGCTTGGCACTCAGCATCAAGGGTTAGAATTGGGGGTTAAATCACCAAAATGATTCCTGAGCGAGGCCACCGCTGCTGCTCACTGCTCCCCTCACTTCCCAGGAGGTGTAACAAGGGGATGGGTCAAACGCAGAGAGTAATTTCACCACACCTAGTGTGTGTGTGACGATCAGTGGTACTTTAACTTTTTACTTTTTTCGCCGTTGTTTTTTTCCACCTCAATATTAAATACGTATTGACTGTTTGCTCGGTTCCATCTCTGCATTTTTGAGATGCACACTCACAATTATTAACATAATAACATTATGTTTTTGGAAGTACCCAGAAAAAAAACTTTGCCAACCTTGCATAATCTGCACAGAGGTGGCCAGATGGGGATTGGAACACTTGATCTGAGTATGTATTAGAGAGAACAAGTTGGACTTCCATAATATCACATCATTTTATCCCAATTGTTATATTTGAACAAAAAAAAAGTTTTATTTTATTGTATCTTTCGGACAACAGGTACATAAATCTCTCGTCCAGTACAAGACCAAAGTGCTGTGGGTGGCCTGTGGGGTGTAATGTGTGTTAAAGCCAGGTTTCTGTCATTCTTGACAGCAAATGTTATTCAGGCCAGCTGTTGCCCCTCTCCATTGATGGCCCTCTGCTGGGTCGCGCCAAGCACCAGTGCCAATGCCCATCAGCGCTGAACATCAATCACTGCGTGTCGCTGATTCAAATTGTGCCACTACATCAGAGCAATGGCCAATAGCTTATGTGCCTGAGAGAGTTTATGAATAAGCTGTGATGTTTTCTATCAAAGGGACAGAGGAATATCCATCTTTTGGAATAATAAAGGATTATTACTGGCTATACAGGGAGACTGCTTAGGTGATGAATAGAGCTAGTTAGTTTGCTGTATGCACCTCACTGTGTACTTTTGTGGTGAACCCGAATTACTAATTAGAAATAAGCTTCTATAAAGCTTAATACACACTACAAAAAGAGTAACCAACAATAAGGGTTAGAAATAAACTGTACATGACTGATACAACGCTTTGGTTGTAAATCTACTGAATTCATTCCATTGAATCAGTGCTATTTGCTGTTGCAAGGCTTTTAAAATAAACTTAAAGGCCTACTGAAACCCACTACTACCGACCACGCAGTCTGATAGTTTATACATCAATGATGAAATCTTAACATTGCAACACATGCCAATACGGCCGGGTTAGCTTACTAAAGTGCAATTTTAAATTTCGCGCAAAATATCTTTCTGAAAACGTCTCGGTATGATGACGTCTGCGCGTGACGTCACGGATTGTAGAGGACATTTTGGGACAGCATGGTGGCCAGCTATTAAGTCGTCTGTTTTCATCGCAAAATTCCACAGTATTCTGGACATCTGTGTTGGTGAATCTTTTGCAATTTGTTCAATGAACAATGGAGACAGCAAAGAAGAAAGCTGTAGGTGGGAAGCGGTGTATTGCGGCAGGTGTTGTGCCGGATAACGCACCCCCGCCGTAGAATGCACCCCCTGACTGTTGTGCCGGATAACACAAGCGGCATTTCATTGTTTACATTCCCGGAAGATGACAGTCAAGCTTTACCATTGGCCTGTGGAGAACTGGGACAACAGAGACTCTTACCAGGAGGACTTTGAGTTGGATACGCAGACGTGGTACCGTGAGTACGCAAGCAGCTGCGGCTTCCAACATTTGATCGCTTGCCCGTACGTGCGTGCCGCTATGTGCATGTCACGTACGTAACTTTGGGGACTTTGGGGAAATATATGTGCTGTATGAACTTTGGGGAGGTGAACGGTACTTTGGGCTGTGGGATTGAGTGTGTTGTGCATGTGTTTGAGTTGTATTGGCGGGTTATATGGACGGGAGGGGGGAGGTGTTTGTTATGCGGGATTAATTTGTGGCATATTAAATATAAGCCTGGTTGTGTTGTGGCTAATAGAGTATATATATGTCTTGTGTTTATTTACTGTTTTAGTCATTCCCAGCTGAATATCAGGTCCCACCCGCCTCTCACAGCATCTTCCCTATCTGAATCGCTCCCACTGCCCTCTAGTCCTTCACTCTCACTTTCCTCATCCACAAATCTTTCATCATCGCTCAAATTGATGGGGAAATCGTCACTTTCTCGGTCCGAATCGCTCTCGCTGTTGGTGGCCATGATTGTAAACAATGGGCAGATGTGGGGAGCTCCACAACCTGTGACGTCACGCTACTCGTCTGCTACTTCCGGTATAGGCAAGGCTTTTTTTTATCAGCGACCAAAAGTTGCGAACTTTATCGTCGATGTTCTCTACTACATCCTTTCAGCAAAAATATGGCAATATCGCGAAATGATCAAGTATGACACATAGAATGGACCTGCTATCCCCGTTTAAATAAGAAAATCGCATTTCAGTAGGCCTTTAAATTACCCACTTTTATCCATTTAAAAACCGATGTGCCATTTTTATTTAGAAAGAGTAATTTGTGAAAGTGACAGGACTGAATAAAAACTCAGGGACACACACGACTTAAGACTGAATTTGTCACGTCGAGGTCGCATTTTACTCCGTGGGTCGTTTTCCCGGGATGCAGATGGAACTCCGAACGAAGCGTGCAGGTAAGCATATGATTTATCCATCCATTCATCCATTTTCTACCGCTTGTCCCTTACGGTGTCGCGGGGGGTGCTGGAGCCTTTCTCAGCTGCATTCGGGCGGAAGGCGGGGTACACCCTGGACAAGTCGCCACCTCATCGCAGGACATACATTCACACTCACATTCACACACTAGGGCCAATTTTGTGTTGCCAATCAACCAACCACACAGAAAGATCCCGAGCCCAGGATCGAACCCAGGACCTTCGTATTGTGAGGCACACGTAGTAACCCCTGTCCCATTGTCCTGCATTTAATGTCCATAAATCATTCAATGAAATACAAACATACAGGAAACAAACAAAAGAGATACATGCCGATTGCACGGGGAGCTAAAGTAAAACTTAGCATAGGAATCAAAAGAATAAACAAGCATAGAAACGAGAAGCAAGGTAAACATCCGACGTGACTGTTGCATAAAGCAAACAAGGAAGCCAGACCGAGCATCGCGAGAAACGGGAATAAGTAGCTCTCTGGTTAGTGCTCGGCAGCAAGTGAGCGTCCCAGACACTAATCAGAGGCAGGTGAAACTTTTCAGCACCCATGGTAACCAAAACACACCCCCAGGGGTACTGAAAACAGAACTGAGGTAGTGGAACTAATAGAACAAAACTAAACAAACAGGCAACGGGTCATGACAGAATTTTACGTATTGACTTAAAATAAAACTGCACTTTTTTGGAATCGTTCACAATCCTTATGAGCGACAAGTAGACAAAAGGTTGCTTTATTTTTGCATTCTAATTCGTAATAATCGGCTCGTTTTAGGTGGCTAGCAATGCAGCGAATGGGAGCAATCAATTCTACCTCTAAATCCCTTTAAAAATGCATCCGAAAACCATTGACAATACTTCATTTTTGTTCCGTAACCTGTGTAATAACCAAGCTGTAGCGACATTGTTATTGTAAGAACGAACACGGAGTAACCCTTTTTTTCCAGCTTGGTAAGACATAGGCATGCTATGATATTAGCAGTAAGCCTGCTATGGCAAGAGGTAAGCTAGCTTCTACGTCAGCACCCAAATCGCTTTTGAGTTTGTAATGCACAACACAATGCGCTAGGACAACAATCTATACTGACTGAAAAACATGAACAATCATAATACAGTATCTAAAGTATTTTTTCATGTTTTGTTTGTACAAAGTTAGCTCAACAGCATATGTACGGTAGTTGCAATAACAAGCATGACGTGCTGCAAACATACGCTCTAAGGTACGTGCCTGCGCAATCGCGCACAGCTCATGCGTCGTCTGCGCACAACAAATCTATGCCGCGTACAAAATCAAAGCCAATCTAAACGCCAAAAACTAAACACATAAGAATTGATTCTGTATGATTGTGCAATACAACTGCGAGTGACAGGTGACAACAAGATAAAACAATGGTTGTCAACACTGTTCAATTATCGTAACGTCTGTTGAGACAGGAATTGTATGAATCACTTTACTGAGCAAGACTGTTTATTGACGGCCGTAACCACAACAAAAACATTAGTAAAACAAATTTGGCAAAACTGGTCATTGTCTGTTGTACAAACCAGACCAAAACCAACTCTTTTTCATATGACATACCAACGAGCTGCTGTTGGTATGTCATATGAAACCTGCACCAATATGCACACTCTTGGCAAAAGTTGGAAACCTCCTACACCATGCATAAAGTGTACATTCCAGGCCGTTACAATATGACTGTGAGGGACTCGCATGGCTGCCGTTTGTTTGACCCCAAGATGCAAGAACCAGGAGGAGGATGAGCAGGTAAGATGATTTTAATTATCATCAACAGAGAAATGTAGCAGTCATGCATACAACAGTTCCAAACATAAAGAGTCTATCATCGAGCACTGAGGAGTGCTCGAGAGAAAAACATAAATAGACATATGCTGATTGGCAGCAGGTGTGGACCGGCTGCCAATCAACGGCAGGTGAGGAGAAAACAGTGCTCAGCGGAACAAACAGGAAATATAACAAAATAAGAGCACTGACAGGAAGTAAATACAAAAACATGGAAACAAACCAAAATGAAGTGACAGATCGTCACAATGACTCCCCTATCAGATGTGTGCCTATTCTGTCATTCATTAAGAATGTGTATTTATAGGTGTTAATCATGAAATGCTGTCACTAGATTACAGAAAAGCTCATAAAGTTAAAGTTAAAGTACCAATGATTGTCACACACAAAGATATATACAGACAGTAAGTTACAGGAATCCACACTTTATCCCATGCTTACATTTCATTGTGCAACATGTGAATGTTTTAAGGGAAACTGAAAGGGGTACAACTTCCTTCCAAAGCCAGACCCACCCAAACGTGGAACACTAGTAAAAAAAAATATTTGTTTTATTTATTTTCATAGTAAGCGAGCCAAATTACCAAAATTATTAGAAAATAATCTCATGGAAATGAATGCTGTCATTTGATTACACTAATAAGACAAATTGGGTTGTTACAAAGTCAGGTTTGCTTCTGATATGGCCACAGTTTGCACGTCTGATGTTGCTCACATGTGCTCCTCTTAATGCTCAGGGTGTTTTTGCTTTTGCTCACACACATGAAAAATTAGAGGGAACATTGCATGCCGCTTGTATCATGATCAATAATATAGTGACTGACTGGATGGACAGTTGTCCGTTTGGAAGTTTCGGCATAGCTTGGGTCCAAGTTCCTCGTTTACACCGGAACCAAGTCACGCCGACTTCACTCTCGGCTTCCGTCTGATCCGTTTCAGCCTTACTTGGTGCTTGTTTCTATAACCAGCAGTTCATTCTCCGTATGTTTAGCTTCAAAAAGATAAGGTTGTGAATCCTCATTCGTCTAAAAATCTTTGTCATCTATTAGCAAGGCTGTCATGATTAGAACACACACACACGTTTGTTTCCGGAAGAAGGAACACACATTTTTTCCGAAAGTCGGAAGTACGCTGCTATGGAAATGGAAATAAATGTGCTGAGGAAATAAGTTAAAATGACCAAAATACGGCAAATATTGTGTATTTTATATGTTGTTATGAACCTGCCTGTCATTACATTATATATAGACTTGCAGTGTGTATATAACATGTTGATGGAGGGTTTTGAAGCGGTTTTCGAGGGTTTTTAATCATCTTTAAAATCCTGAAAAAAAAAGACATGTGTTCTTGTCATATTTATTGTGAACAATAATATTTGTATAATTTAAATCATTATATGTCATTGTAATGTGTGATTGTAATATGTAAATATTACATATTACAGGAAGGGAAAAAAGGAAGTCTATATTAGAGATGTCCAATAATATCGGCCTGCCGATATTATCGGCCGATAAATGCTTTAAAATGTAATATCGGAAATTATCGGTATCGGTATTTTTATTATCGGTATCGTTTTTTTAATTTTTTTATTAAATCAACATAAAAAAACACAAGATACACTTACTATAACTTGCACCAACTCAAAAAACCTCCCTCCCCCATTTACACTCATTCACACTCATTCACACAAAAGGGTTGTTTCTTTCTGTTATTAATATTCTGGTTCCTACATTATATATCAATATATATCAATACAGTCTGCAAGGGATACAGTCCGTAAGCACACATGATTGTGCGTGCTGCTGGTCCACTAATAGTACTAACCTTTAACAGTTAATTTTACTAATTTTCATTAATTACTGGTTTATATGTAACTGTTTTTATATTGTTTTACTTTCTTTTTTATTCAAGAAAATGTCTCTAATTTATTTATCTTATTTTATTATTATTTTTAAAAAGGACCTTATCTTCACCATACCTGGTTGTCCAAATTAGGCATAATAATGTGTTAATTCCACGACTGTATATATCGGTATCGGTTGATATCGGTATCGGTAATTAAGAGTTGGACAATACCAGAATATCGGATATCGGCAAAAAAGCCATCATCGGACATCCCTAGTCTATATGTTATATTTTATATTGCTACTATGGTACATTTTTAGTCTACTTGATACCTGCATTATCCTTTCCATCCTTTGCAACTGAGCTACTGTGTGGAAAAATGTCCCTTGTGGATCAATAAAGTTTGTCTGAGTCTAAAGAAGCGGGGGGCAGGCAACAAATGCTATGTTTGTAGTGTTTAAGTTAGTAAAATGTTTTCTTTAAAATTGCATTTATTAGATATTCAATCAGATCATTAACATTATCTTTAACAGAATCTATAATACAGATGACTTATCACACAGTTATACAGTACCATGCATTTTTTTTCCTAGGGACTCAAGTGGAAGGGTATATTTATTATTGATTTGAGTGCAAGACACAGAATGTCACCAAATATGTGGACAATTGACTGACATTTTTGGTGGATAATGAGGAGTGGTTTTCCAAAAAAGAGAAAACCATTAAAGTACAGTGTCTTATAAGGAAATATATAGAAAATATAGTTTCAATGTGTTCTCTTTAAACAGCAATGTACTGGTGTTCACTATACCATATGACTGGAAGCTTTCAGATATGATTTTGTTTTTATCCTGTATCTAATAACCACAAACAATCTTTTTATGTGATTGGTACCATCAGCTGTATCTCTTGTGATGGTAGAAAAACAGCACTAAAGGTGAAAGGATGAGTCATTAAATTGCAGTGAAGGGCGATAGAGCATGTCCTGAAAAGTCTTAAACCTGAAGTGTTGCAAAGCAGCAGCGAAACTGAAAGCTCGATCTATTTTTACCTGACATAAAGAAGAAGATGTCGTTATTTCATGGTGTTATTTGTCCACTGGCAGACCAGCAGGTAGACAGAAACAACCTAACATGCACAACTGCACATTCCCTAGGACTTATCCACCATATATCAACAATCCATGTGTCTGTAAATAGGATCAAGGGTTATCCTGGGATTTCCTGTGTTCCCTTCCTCATTCATCCGGAACATATTGAATTTTGAGGCATATTGCCAAGCAACTTCAAGGAACTGTGGATACGATTTAGGCGATTTGCAGATTCAGTTTGCAGAGTAATTGTTACGTACGGCAGGGGAAGGAGACGACACAACGGCTGGAATCAGTTCAATGGGTTTATTGACACTGATGAATTGGTGGGATGTGTATGCTACTCTAAGTGAAAGGTGCAAGACGATGTGTATAATTAACCATGTAAATGTTACCAGAGTTTGTTGTATGTGCGTGTTGGATGAATCCTTCGTCAGACCAAAGGGGCAAGGTGAGAAGGCAGTCAGTGGGCAGGCAAGCGGTCGGGGGCTGGAGAGAAGCAGCGAGGTCCGTGTCCACGCAGGGGTCGAGGATCGAGGTACGCAGTCCGGAATCCAGAGGGAAGTTGAGGCACACAGCTCAATCACGGGAAACAGGGGACGCACTACTGAAACACAAAGGACATAAGACACGGGAACAGGGAAGGCACAGAGAGAGAGCAAGTACGCAGGAGGGAAGTCAGAGATAGGATGCTTACTGCAAGAGTGAAGTATGTTCCAGCACTGGATCTTCGGGTACGCTGGTCTTTATGCTGCCTGCCCTCATCAGACCCAGGTGCGCGGCTTGACGATTGTCTGCAGCCTTGCAGGCGCGTGGCCGGGATGCGTGCAGAGTGAGCAGGAGTTTGTGACAAATGACATGCAGGATTGTGCACGCGCCGTGACAGTAATGGTGTGAGATTAATATGTGAAATCCTCTGATGAGTCATAAATGTCTCATAAATATGTCATTTGATATTTTTAAAATATGCTTCGTATTTACATTAACAAAAATACATAATTTTTTTAATTATGAACATTTTGATGTTTTATTTTTTTATTGGGGTGGTCATACAGATGTTTTTACTAGGGCTGTGAAGTGATATCTTTTTTTATGGGATTAAACACACCCTTGAGCTGTGATTAATCTTGATTAATCACAGATTTTTACTCGCTTGCATATTTTAATTTTGCTCAAGAAAACACCTCAATATCAGAATCAGAATCAGAATCAGAAATACTTTAATAATCCCCGAGGGGAAATTAAGACTTTCAGCACAATCCAATTCAAGAGCAGACAAACATTACAGGGAGACAGAACAGGATCGCTGACGGGTCTGCCAACTTCCGGTGCCCCTTACAAAAAAGGTGAGAAACACTGGGGAGGGAGGGTGAGAAAAAAAAAATCAGTCCAAGCCTGGGCCCCTGGAGAGGGTGTCCAGACTGAGGCCAAGGAAAAAAAAAATCATAGCCATATCATACATAAACATGTGTGTAAGAGGGAAACATCAAAGACCACAAAGGACATTAAATACATTAAAAGAGCAGAACTGAAGCAACCAGTCACTTCTACACACAGCTACAAAAGTAAAACGAACAAAAAAACACATACACTGTGGTGGCCTCTGCGGTGTTGCGGTGTTCCACGCCATTGTCTGTCGTTTGTACAAATATGCAATTTTGTTGTCAGAATTTAATCAAAGCATGTTTTTAAACATTGTACTTAACTGCAAGTCATTAATTTTCTTAAAACATGGTAACAGTAAGTATTCAATTTGATTTTTTATTTTATTTGTGCCTTTGTCTGTAAAGCACTTTGTATTGCCTTGTGTACGAATTGTGCTCTATGAATAAACTGGCCTTGCCTTGCCTAATAAGAATTAAGTGCACCTTTTCAAAATATTCTTAATATACAGCAAACAAGGTATTCTTAATAATATAGCAAACAAGATACAGATAGTAAACCCACCCCTAAACAATTTGACATAGTGGACCATTTATATATGTGTTCACTCATCTTTAAAAAAAAGAAAAAGACAAAACATAAAATCAATCAAAGTTTAGTTGTTCAAGCCTTTATCACAAATGTCTCAAAGGGCTGCACAAACCACAACAACATCCTTGGCTTAGATCCCACATGGTATTTGCATCCTGAGATGCATTAAAAATAAGCATGAAACAAAAATTGAGCTGTTTGGCCACAATACCCAGCAATATGTTTGGAGAAGAAAAGGTGAGGCCTTTAATCCCAGGAACACCAGAGCTACCGTCAAGCATGGAGGTGGTAGTATTATGCTCTGGGCCTGTTTTTCTGCCAATGGAACTGGTGCTTTACAGAGAGTAAATGGGACGATGAAAAAGGAGGATTATATTTATTTATTTATTTTTTAATATATTTTATTAATATTATTTTTTAATTTTTCCCCTCCCTCAGGGGGGGGGGGCTCGGCGGGGCGGTTGCTGGTTGTTCCATCTCCATCGTTGGGGTCCCTGCGGGTGGGGTGGGTGGTTCCCGTGGCCCTGTGCCTGGGTGGTCCTGCGGCGGCCGGTTTGGGTGGGGTGGCCGGGGGCTGGCCTCGCCGCGCTCTCCGGGGGTGGGGGGTGGGCTCGTGGGGGCCCGGTTGCCGGTGGGGCGGGGGCGGTCTTCCCGTCCGGTTGCGGGGAGTCTCTGGGTCCCTCGGGCGGGGCGTCTCGCCTTTCTGCCCGTGTGGGGTGTGGTCTCTCGCTGGCTTGGGGTCTGGCTGTCCCCTGCTTTTCTCGTGCCCTGTCCTCTGCCGGGTGCGTCTGTCTGCGGCCTGCTGCTGGCCCTTGTGGGCGGTACGGTGGGTCGGGCTCTGGGGTTCCTGTCGCTGGCCGGCTTGGCTGCGTGGGGGCGGTGGTCCCTGGTTCTCTGGGCACCACGCCTCCTGTTTGTGGGTTGGGCTCTCGGGGGTGATGGGGCCGTGCTCTGGCTCCCACGCACTCTGGGAGTCGAATGTATTGTACATGCAAATTCACATATGCTCACATACGTACATAGGTACCTACGCTCCCACATACATACACAAATACAGTACATATTTACCTACCTAATGTTCGTACATCCACACGCACATTCAATATACAAACATACACATACTGTACATATACATTCACTGTACAAACACATATACACATTCTGTACATATACATTCATTGTACAAACACATATACACATTCTGTACATATACAAGTACATATGCATACTTACACTCATGCACATAATCACGTTTCATCAAACATATATTAACGTTGTTGCCCTAGGGTAAACTGGGTGTAACACATGGCACACTGACAAAGCTTAACCTATTGTGACTATAACAATCTACAAGGTTAATGTAGGTTGCTTCTCTTTCTCCCCCTCCATTTTTCTGCATTCTTTCGTATCTCAAGTTATCATTACGTATATGTATTGTTGCATTTAAACAACTGTATTGTTGATAATAAAGGTAAATTATTGGTATTGTTCATTATCAATAGCGCTATTTCTATTGGTATTTGTATTGATCCATTTGTAGTGTAATAATGCTCATTGTCATTTCTGTATTATTTTTTATTTTTCGCTAACTGCTTATTTGCTATTACTTTTACCATCATATTTGTACATGTCATATTTGCTGATGTTGCTCTATTGTTGTTGTTGTTGTTGTTTGCTGTTGTTGTTTTTGTCTCTCTGTCTAATCCCCCTCTTGTCCCCACAATTTCCCCCTCTGTCTTCTTTTTTTTTCTCTTTCTATCCCCTCCTGCTCCGGCCCGGCTGCACTAAATGATAATATAAATACATTTAATAAAGTCAAATACAAATAAGGCAACAAGAGAAGTATCCTACACTTCTCTTTTGTAAAGTAAATCTGAACAGCCGACATGGGCATCTACATCAACTATATGATTTGCCTGAGAAGCTGGACAGGACATAAAAAAAAAAAAAAGAAAAAAAAAAGAAAAGAAAAAAGAAAAAGAAAAAGGAGGATTACCTCCAAATTCTTCAGGACAACCTAAAATCATGAGCCCAGAGGTTGGGTCTTGGGCGCAGTTGGGTGTTCTAACAGGACAATGACCCCAAACACACGTCAAAAGTGGTAAAGGAATGGCTAAATCAGGCTAGAATTAAGGTTTTAGAATGGCCTTCCCAAAATCCTGACTTAAACGTGTGGACAATGCTGAAGAAACAAGTCCATGTCAGAAAACCAACAAATTTACCTGCACTGCACCAATTTTGTCAAGAGGAGTGGTCAAAAATTCAACCAAAATCTTGCCAGAACCTTTTGGATGGCTACCAAAAGCGCCTTATTGCAGTAAAACTTGCCAAGGGACATGTAACCAAATATTAACATTGATGTATGTATACTTTTGACCCAGCAGATTTGGTCACATTTTCAGTAGACCCATAATAAATTCATAAAAGAACCAAACTTCATGAATATTTTTTGTGAAAAACAAGTATGTGCTCCAATCACTCTATCACAAAAAAATAAGGGTTGTAGAAAGTATTGGAAACTCAAGACAGCCATGACATTATGTTCTTTACAAGTGTATGTAAACTTTTGACCACGACTGTATAAAATGTCAGGCAGCTGAAGGTACTCTTATTCATTTACTGTCAGAGAATAAATGGATGTCTGTTGTGAGAATTGTCCTGTTCGTCCATCCTAGGCCACCGTAGGTCACGTGACGTGTTTCACCAGACCTGCTAATGTTAGCCGAGTTAGAGCTACACGCCGACAGTCATCAAAGAATGGACAAATTTGGTACCCCAGAACCGTTTTATTTGCCGTTTGGAGGCAGCGCTTATCACACTATCAAACCTTACAGGTGCAGACCTCTTGTCTGCAGTTTCAAAGCTGCAGCCGAAGAAAAGAAACACAGCAATTTATCGACGAGGGTATATTGAGTTTATTTTCATTCAGCGGTCGATTGATTGACTTTCTACAATCAGTGCAGTTCTACAATTGTATAAACACTTTCATTGCCTCTGGACATCCAATTCAATACTTTTTAATGACATTAAGGCTTTAATTTTAGGCAAATGTATTTAATGACTTTTCATGCCCCACGGAAAACACTGTATGTGTTTCGTTTTAAGACGCTATTATAAACTTGTTGTGCCCCGATGATAAGAAAGTTTGTCGCTGCAATGCCGACAAATTACCTCAGTTTTATCCAAAGGTCCACCGCCTCTCATCACTCATCTTAGCACCGTGTAACAATAGGTGCCCTCTTCCGAGTTTACGTGAGGTCATATCAAATGATGTGATTAATTGGGATTCATTTATAACGCAATTTTTTTTTTTTTAATAATCACATGCGTAAAAGCGTTAACGTTGACAGCCCTAGTTTCTACACATTCTTATGTAAAAAAAAAAAATCTGCACATGAATTAGATATCTGATACTGCAGTTTAGGAAGACAAATAGTGTGATAGAATCATACTTGCCAACATTGAGACCCCCGAATTCGGGAGAAGTGAGGGAGGGGAGGGCGGGGGGGGGGGGGGTGTTGAGGTGGGTGGGGGGTGTATATATTTTCAAGTATTTGTTATATATATAAATAATCTGTTCATAAATGAGTATATCCGTTCGGCCACCGTGTTCAATGGAGAAGTCTGATCTACAAAATTTGCAGGCAGCATACCCCTTCCCCTTCGAGCTGTCCTGGATGAACTGAAATTATTTTTTTCCAATCATTTTGGAACTTGCAAGCGTACTTCTTTTTCTTACTCGTCGTCGCCATGTCTCTTCTTCGTTTTTCTGCTTCGTCTCCGTTATGTTTTTGGACATTACTACTTGCCGTAGTTTTGAAGCAATGCATGATGGGAATCCGGATGTTGTGTGTCAGTGTATTAACGTGCCGGCTGGAATAAACACACGCTGAGAAATAGCTCCGTGCCTGCCTACTTTATGGGTTATAGATAAACCTATGGATAACGGACACATATATAGTACCGTATTTTTCGGAGTATAAGTCGCACTGGAGTATAAGTCGCACCTGCCGAAAATGCATAATAAAAAAGAAAAAAACATATACAAGTCGCTCTGGAGCCTGGCCAAACTATGAAAAAAAACTGCGACTTATAGTCCGAAATATACGGTAGTCTCCTTTTCAGGTGAGAGAGGACACTAAAGGCAGTGCCTTTAAGGCACGCGCCCAATATTGTTGTCCGGGTGGAAATCGGGAGAAATTCGGGAGAATGGTTGCCCCGGGAGATTTTCGGGAGGGGCACTGAAATTCGGGATTCTCCCGTGAAAATCGGGAGGGTTGGCAAGTATGGATAGAATATGTCTTCAATAACAAATACACGAGTCTCCCAAAGCTAAAGTGAAAGCACAGAGTTGACCATATATGTTTTAAATATGGTACAAAAGACATTTGAGGTCTCCTACTTTTTTAACTTGTCGTGTGTTAAGAAGAACTTTCTTTCCGATATATGCATAGGCTCTACCTTCAAACTTATGTTGGAGCTAGGGCTGTCAAGTTTAATGCATCTACTGATGCAATGAATCACAAAACGTTATCGCGTTAATCATGTATAAGTAGGGCTGGGCGATATATCGATATACTCAATATATCGTGGGTTTGTCTCTGTGCCATATAGAAAATGACTATATCGTGATATTCGAGTATACGTTCTCACGCAGTTGCTTTTAGCTGCAGGGCATTAAACTGCATGCATTTCTCACTCTTTCCTGTCTCTCCTTTTCACAGAGACTTTAAAACAAGCGCACCTTCTTACACACGTCACATACTGTCACGTGAGCAACGTTACACGCTCCCGCGGAGCAGACAGGTAGCGACATGGTAACGTTAGCTTTGATGCTAACAGCTAACGGTGTGGCTTGAGTGGTAATACAAGAGAAAGAAGGTGCGAATCTGGTAACAAATGGAGGAATAATTAATTCCCAAGAAAAGCAGCACGGGGTCCATCGTCTGACGATGGTTTGGCTTCAAGCGGGAATATGTCTTTACATCATGTCAACATCTCTGTTCGGTGCCACACCAACTAAATGCCGAAGCAACTATTTCCATATCAACACCATAGGACATATACTATTTGATATGCAGCTCATTTTTATGTGACACTTATTGAAATATTTTGTGTGTCATCATGCACAAAAGTGCACTTATAGCTTGTTTTAAAATGTCTCTGACAAGCTCGCACTTTCTGTTTTGGAAATGACATGAATGTTTGTGCCACTGCTTAATAACTGTTTAATAAATACAGTTTTGCTAAATTGACTTAGTTGTGATTTCCCTCTCTGCATGAAAGTTTAAAATGAGCATATATTAATGCAGTACGAACAAGAATGTTGTAATGTAGACACATAGAATCATCATACTGCTGTGATTATATGTATCAAGTGTTCATTCAAGGCTAAGGCAAAATATCGAGATATATAGCATGTATCGCGATATGGCCTAAAGATATCGAGATATTAAAAAAAAGGCCATATCGCCCAGCCCTATGTATAAGCATAGATTAATCACACAATTTTTATTTCGAGCCCACGTACTGCAGTTGAGATAGGCTCTAGCGACCCCCCGCGACCCCAAACAGACAAGCGGTAGAAAATGGATGGATGGATGGATGGATACTCCTTTACCTTAGCTGGAATGTGGGGCAGGTTGCTGTATGGTCAGTAGATCTGGTCAAAGCGTGCACCGATGCAATGCATACCGTGACCAATCGTGATGAATCAAAATTCTAAAGTATGATTACTCAGATTAGAAAATAATCATGTGACAGCACTTGTTTGTAATGCTAGTGGATCCATTTCACAAATAAAACATGTTTGTGCAAAATCATACAATACTGTAATGTATGCACATTTGCTTAGGTCAGGGGTCCCCAAACTACGGCCTGTGGATATCATTTTTTTTTCTACTAGTATTTTTTTAAATCTGTCCTATCTAATCCATTTTCTCCGCTTGTTACTCTCGGTGTCTTCTACCTGCTCAGGCAAATCATATTGTTTAAAAATGATAACGATAACATGACATCATCGGCAAAGTGCGCGCTCTTTCAGTCAATTAGTGCTTGAGGAATACTGTATATACAGCCCGGACCCGGCCAAATCGTTTTAACCAAATGCAGCCCCCGAGTCCAAAAGTTTGAGGACCCTTGGCTTAGGTTACCAATTGCTGCCCAAAATACAGATAATACCTTCTCCGATACCGCTATAGGCAGAACAAATTATACCAATATGATCAGATATCTGGGGATGAGTACTTTTCACATTTTAACCAGTACGGTACCTGGTAATCCATCCCGGTACTCAACGATAGCAATTTTCAAAACTTTTGTGTATGTTAATGTGTTGATAAATGTTAATCTTTTAAATAACAAATTTTTTTTTTTTTTTACATTTAACAATGAACTGACTTTTATAACTATGCTGTCCAGTTGTTATACCTTGTTTTCTTACATTTCTGAGTCTCATTACCAGTATTATTTAGTAGACTTTGCATGCAGTTGCAATTCCAAGACGTTAAATGGCAGTAGTGTATAGACTAGTTTGCCAGTTTAGTCTTATGTTGTACCCTACGAAGTGATAATATACTTTAATTACGTATCAGCTGTTTGATTGTAACGTGCATCTTTATTCATAGTTTTCCTTTGTAGAAGTTGAAATCAGCATGTAAAATCCATCCAGCTATCAATTTTCTACCGCTTGTCTGATTGAGAGTAATCAGTAGCATGTCTATGGCAAAACCAATTGGCATCGAGCTGCTGCATTTAGGAAAAGTCAAGCTTTTATTTAAGGGTGAACGTCATCTATCAGGCATACTTTCTTTGTAAACATTTAAACTTGTAACATTCAGACAGACAGCTGAGTCCGCTCTGAGTGCTGCTTGAGTGATTTTTTCCTCGTCAAGTGTTTGAGCTGGTGTTCAGTTTGCAACCGGACGTGACGTCACATGCAACAAAGGTATCAAAACGTGATACTAATATGGTTTGATTTTGTGTGAATTGATACCCAGTGGACTGACAGACTTCTGTCGGTACCCATCCCTACCAATGTCTAATTTTTGTCATTATCATCATGTAGTCTCAACCGAAATAAACAGTAACTAAATTTTTACAAGTTAAATTCAGCCGTATAGTACATAGTGAAGATGGCCTAGTTGTTTTGTTTTGTTTGCAGCTCTGAGTGGTCTAATTCAGCTGCAGCTGTGTCAAATCTACTTGCTTGTGTCATGGTTTTCCAAAGTGCTTAGTTATCATGAAATATTCATTATATGCCACACCAGGTTTAAACTCCGCTCAGCGCTTTTTTTTACTGCCGCAGCCAGTTGTAAGCACACCTTGAGACTTCCTGTCGAGATTTATATGAGCGTGAATGAATGTGGCATCGGTGCGACTCAAACAGAGTCATAACAGTCATGTGACCGTCATGATCCCGTCTCTATCGCACCTCCCAGCCATGAGAGTAAGTCATTCATTATGCACCTTGGCATCTACACTTTTCCACTCCACAGAGTCTTAGGCACTGATCATAGACAGATCATAAACATAAATTGAGTGATGTTGGCTGCATTCTAAAGATCAGCCTGTGTGAGCCGGTGACATTTTATATGCCCACAGTCACACAGTTCTGACAGCTGAGTTGTTGCGCCCGCTGAAACTACTCTTCAGACATGGCAATCAATAACAGTTCTAAAATCTAGATTTTCATTACAGTTTTACAACCATTCCATGAATAACATTTGCTCTCACACACTTTTAAAACACTACATAGACAAAAGTATTGGGACATAGCAGCTTCTTGCAAGATGTTGTAATGAAGATGTGGGATTGGTGTCCATTCATTTGAGAAGTCACTGATATTTTGCGGAAAAGAGACACCCCCAAAACTGTTCCCAAAAAGTTGTAAAAAAGGAAAAAAAATGCCTTGGTATGCTAAAATATTCCCTTAAATCAAAGCGTTTAATTTAAGCCATTGCCCCTTCGTGGATTTAGAATGTGTTGTTTTGTTTTAATCGCAAAAGCCATGTTTTTTGAAGAAATGCTGGGGTTGCAAGGTGGGAATTAACATACAAACAATATCAACTTATAAGTATGATTTTCTGTAAAGAGTCGTGAATACTCTCAAAGTTCGATACAATGTGGTCGTTGGGGTCCATACAATATCGGTCGCGTTAACGCCGGGTTGCAGTCACCTGACCTAAAGGCACTTTCGGATTTCAGGTGATGATCTGGAGCAGGGGTGTCAAACGTACGGCCTGCGGGCCGAACAGGTTCAATCCGGCAATTTGAGTTTGCTAAGTATAAAATTGAGCTGCAATTCTTTAATGAAATAAACTGCAGTTCTACAATTGTCCACTAGATGTTGCAATAGCAATTTAAGTGTAACCACGTCCTACAGGACAGTGTTTAAAGGTGACATGTCAGCTGACTTTAAGCACCCTCTGGATTGGCTGTCAATACTCAAATCAGCGCAGGTGGAAGCAATCAGCTGCTCCTGTTGGGGCTGGCAGCAGATGGCGGAAGACTGATACAGTATCGACACAATACCTCTTTCATTGTAAATTATCCACTCAACGGATACAATAATGAAACAGTAAGATGCAAAGACTTAAGTTAACTTTGCCATAATCTTTGTAATAGTTAGAGTTCCGTGCAGCACTGGCAATTGGTTGACGGCGCTATGTGCACAAAATGTGTGTTTCTACATTTGTTGTTTGTTCTATTTTACTTGATACTTAAATCTACCATGTTCACATTGGTTAAGTTTGTAGTAATGTTACCGTATTATCAGCTATGGTGTCATCTAGAGGGGTCCACAAATTCAGCAAATATTTGGTAAAAGACAAGGTTGGACTTATTTGTGCATCGGTAAGTAACATACTTGATTGACATAACGTGTGCCGTGCTGCTGTGATCGTGACACTGAGAAAAAAGATACGTTTGTTTGCAGTTAATTTCCTGCTACAAATATTAGTCTTGTCTACAATTAAAGTCTGCAGTTGTTTTTATGGTGTGAAGTTCGTATTTCATCTCATTATTTAGCAATAGATGTCCCTGTTGTTAAGCAATGTTTGCAAGCGATATCAAGATTCAGTATATGCTGTTGAGCCTACGAGAGATTTTTTTCATCTGGTTTATTAGTACCATATTTTCTTGACACTAAGAAATATCACAAGAGATGCTATAATGTTGTCATCCGTGTCAAATAAAGCACTTCCTGCACAACAACAACAACTAAGATTTTAGTTTCTGTTATGAAACTCGACAACAAAAATACCGTGGACCAACAATCACAATATTTATTACTAGGACTTATCATGATGTTAGTTAATTTGCACAACCAGGCCTTTGTAGTTATATTTAGGAATATCAACCACAAAAGAACACAAACTAATGTTGATGTATTATCCTTTCATTACGTATAGTTCTGCACTCAAACACTACTAATGTAGTAGAGAATAAACTCGATTGCGTCACAGAAAGTTTCTCACACAAATCAAATGTTCAAACAAACATTTTACAAAGTGATTGTTGCAGACACAAGCGGTCTGATTGTATTCCCCTGACTTTAATACCTTTTATGAACCACTTCTTTCGGGACTCTATGAAAGTTATTTCTTATCTCTTTATTTGAACGACTGGAACACCCAAGAACAGAACAGCAATACGGTGTGGCTCGGTTTGTAGAGCGGCCGTGCAAGCAACTTGAGGGTTCCTGGTTCGATCCCCAACTTCTGCCATTCTAGTCACGTTTGTTGTGTCCTTGAGATAGACACTTCACCCTTGCTCCTGATGGGTCGTGGTTAGAGCCTTGCATGGCAGCTCCCGCCATCAGTGTGTGAATGTGTGTGTGAATGGGTGAATGTGGAAATAGTGTCAAAGCGCTTTGAGTACCTTGAAGGTAGAAAAGCGCTATACAAGTATAATCCATTTATGGCATTTTATGCTCAAACTCTACACTCACTCTCACTTGTTTTAATGCTATGCTTAAACTGGTTGAACATCATGTGCATTAAGCCACGAAGAAGAAAAACGGATGTGACGTCATATGCAACCCAGCAATTACCGAGATTGTGTTGTATAGGACTCTTAATTTTTTACCCTTTTCTTTTTGAAAGAATACAATAAAATGATCCCCATACCAAGTGTAATGAAGAAAAAAAGACAACATTTCACAATACGTGAACGGTAGATGCATTGATGCCCAAATCACGGGCTATTTGTGTTTGAAAAATACCCAACTTGATCTTATCCAATGCTGCAATTCTATTGGCAACTTTTTAATTTTCCTGAGGGAACTCTCCTGAAGGAATCAATAAAGTACTATCTATCTATCTAACTGTGAAGCAATTACGCTTTCGCTTGACAACATTTTCTTTTGAACTGTTACTAGACATGATTCTGTCTTCATAACGCGTGTGGTATTGGTAAAGTTGTGCACGTAGCTTTACTGCCTAAACCTGTTTGGTGGATAGTGCATGCATGTGACATGACGTGAATGGTGGATTGTGCTCCCATGTCACGGAATCAATCAATCAATCAATGTTTACTTATATAGCCCTAAATCACGAGTGTCTCAAAGGACTGCACAAGCCACAACGACATCCTCGGATCAGATCCCACATCAAGGCAAGAAAAAACTCAACCCGATGGGATGACAATGAGAAACCTTGGGGCAGGCATTATCCATCAGTAGTTTTGGACATCACTGGGTCGGTATTTTGTTATTTTTATTTAGATTGCTATTATTATTAGCGTTATACAATTTTGCGTTATTTGGGACCGCACCATATCGAACTTTGATTGTATATGCATAATTATGACTGTGTGTGGATTAAAGAATGCTTTTTCATTGTGCTGCATAAGGTTGTACACTACACTATATGCTTAAAACAATAACATTTCACAAGTAAAAAAAAATAATCAAATGTGTATTTATAGCACATTTAAAATAAAACAGTTTGAGAAATGAGCAAGTCATGATTCATTTTCAATATGCAGTACCTGCATAGCTTTTGATGGGAATTTGGACCCACCAAGGTGGCCGCTACTGTAGACACGTTGCTAGAATTGCTGGTGTATCTAGTCTCCTATATAGTGTATATCTATGCATGCAACCTTGTTACACTAACATTTAGCTTGTATCTTGTATGAAAACAGTTAGTCACATGACATAAGGGCACTGCATGACATCATCCAACAATTAGCCAACAGCAGAGATAGAGCAACAGTATATCCTCTTTTCTGTTTTTCATATTTTTGTAACTTTGTTGGCTCTGAGTGAATGTCTCACTCTAACACAAGAAATGCAGTTCAGAAAAATTATCTGGATAAAATAAACATATTCATCTTTACTAATTGTCAGGGTGTGTAGGTGACGAACCCCAAGATGCAGAGATGACGATAGGCATTGAGCGGGAAAACATTATTTAAAGTCAAAAAATATAAAGAAAAAACACAAACCAGGAACTAGGAACAGGAAACAGGATGCCAGGAAAACCGGAACTGGAAGACGAGGAACAAAAAGACAGCAAGCTACAACCATCTACAATATATAGCTTACCGCTACCGCTTACAGCTACACTGACATCGGCAAGTAGGAATGACATTGACAATCAACAGGTAGAAGCGACAATAATCCAGCAGTGACTGGAGGGCAGGGCAGGTATAAATAGCAGCTAGCTGATTGACACCAGGTGTGGCCAGGTGCAATTCAGCCATGATTGACACCAGGTGTGGCCAGGTGCCAATCAGCCACAGCTGAGGGGACAACACTCAGAGAGACAAACAGGAAACTGAACCAAAATAAGAGTGCTGACAGGAAATAAAACAAACACAGAGGAAAAACTAAAACTTAACCAAACTGTCAGGGACAAGCCTGACACTAATGTGTCTGCATTAGGTAACGCAAAGATGTATTTTGATTTATTCTTGAAAAAAGCTAATCTGATCATAAATTTGCAGTCCTTTGACTTTTGTACTTTTCAAGTACCTGAATGTTGGTATCCGGGTTTGTGACAGTAACAGGATTGTAGAAAGTATAGCAAATACCTTTTAAAACATATAATACAAATTTTGCCTTTCATGCCTGAGCAAAGCCACTGTCACGGTCCGGGCGCGCATCAGTGCGCATTCATCTGTGTGCTGCACTGAGCGCTGCTCCGAGAACGCTCAAAAAGCGCTCGCCAGACCGGGGGCAGCGAACAGCTGCAATCGATCGCCGGCAATCTGCACACCTGGAGCTGATGATCAGACCTGTGTTCAAAAGCCCTCACAAGCTGACATCCCGCGCCAGAACATAACCATCTGTTCGTGTACCGTAAGCCGACTAACCCTGCTATATGCTCTCTCTCTCTCTCTCTGCGTTTCTCTTCCGTGTTTTCATTGTGTCTTCCTTGTCGACCTCCCCAGCAGTCTGCCTTTGTTTCTGCTTCGACGAGTGTGCGTCTCGTCAGTTCTTGTTTCCCTGCTTCCCAGACTGCCTCCTCAATCCTCGACCCCCGCTTGGACACGGACCTCATACATGCCATTCCCTTGTTTAATATTATTATTGTTTGAGTATTATATATATATATATATATATATATATATTGTTTAAATCATAGAGCTTTACTGCCCCTTGTGTCTGTGCCGTGAACTCCCTCTTGCACACATAACAGCCACCTACTTATTAATCAATACTTAGCAATGAATACATACATTTAAAATATTAAGCTGAAATGTTATCTAATTCTGGTTTGAGGCATATCTACCCCATATAATAATCTGTAAAATTAATAATTAATTAAAAGCCCTTATGATGATCCCTCTGACCACAAAATTTTAAACCTAAATCATAAATTGGCCGTGGTCACCAGGAAGGAATTTAGAGATTAGATTAAGTCTTCAAAAAGTACAAATTTCACACACACATTTTAAACATTTTAACACTAATTGCACAATATGCTGTGTCTTTTTAATCCATATGGAACATGCTCCAGTTCCCGAATTGGGATAAATGTTGCAGTGTAAAATTAATTTGAACTTTGAAGGAATCCATCTAAACCAGCTGGACAGTACAGATATCTTGCTAATCAAGGGCAGGGAATCCAATACTCAACGGAATGAGGGAAGGGAATATTTAAGATTAATATTAATGCCTAAAATTGCATATACAATATTTAATTCATTCAGTTTTTTGAAGGGTCCTATTATTAATGTACAACATATATTAAAGGACCCATAACATCCAGATGACCAACATTTCACGAACACGTCTTTATGTATTCGTTGCTCCTGAAAATGAATCTGGGAGTCATTTCCCATAATATAAATGAGTTTTTGAGTAATTGGTAGATAACTAATGCTACTTGGAAGACCCATAGTTTGGCCAACTAAACAGGCGTCATTTTTGCTACCAAGGATGTGTGAAGCATACGATTGCTGTTGTTTTGATGTTAGTTTTCCTGATGAAATAAAACGACGTCTAAATATAGTTCAGGACATACTCCAGCTCATAAACTTACAATAAAACATGCTTTAATTTTGTCAGAGCATAATTTTATAGTCCTATTTGACGCACTCTGCTGCTACATTCCTGCATTGTTTAGTGACCGACAGGCTCTCAAACACGCACCCAACGATGCAATAAACGTAGAAAATACAAAGAACGACCCTAAAAAATAACGTGTTACCTTCATTTTGTGCTAACGCAGACAAACTACTTACAGCAGCGACGTTATCACTTCTGTTTCCTCGCTTCCTTGCTCCTTCTAAGTTTATTGTAGATCATAAATCAGGCCTCTCATCTGAAAAGTAAACAGCTGAGGATTTAATCCAACAAGTTGGGACACTTTGACAGCCATTTAGGACCTGGAACTGGCGAGAACGACACCAAAAGCGCTTGTTTCCATACAACACAAAATGAAATTGCCCCCAGTCTTCTGACACGGCTTATTAGTGATCCCCAGAGCCCCAAATAAGTCTGTGGGCTATAGAACGTTTTCTATTCGGGCTCCAGTACTCTGGACAGTTAGAGATGCTACCTCAGTAGAAGCATTTAGGTCCCATCTTAAAACTAATTTGTATACTTTTAGACCAGTTGATCTAGCGTCTCTTTTGTGCTCTGCCCCCCTCTCCTGTGTGGAGAGGTTATTAGGTGACTGTTAGAATAATTATGTATATATTATCACACTAACTTTATGCTTAAGGGTCGTTGCTATAAATTATTGTCAATTGTGCTGAAGTGGTATTTTTGTATCTGTGCAAGCTGGCAGTCCAAAAGATTGCCAGCTGTCTTTATCAGTGTTGTGTCCAGACTCAGTCTGCTGACGGCCAAGGCCGAACACCGCCATGACGCAGACAGAGCAGAGACAAGGCCGAACACCTCCGTGACACAGACAGAGAAGAGACAAGGCGATATGATCTGCGTCAACTAATTTTCATTTATTCTATAATCATATATTGTGTCTAACTGGAGTTGTCGAGATTAACCCCTTCCTTCAGCGACAGCTTCAGTGATGTAATAGGGCCCTTCCAAATAAATAGAGGAGGAATGCGGGCTTGACTTTTAGAACGTAGTTTGGATCTGTAACTAGAATACAGCCCAAAACATGTGTCTCCTCAAGCTAAATTGAACTCTGTCTCTGCATGATTCCTTGCTTCTTGTCTGATTAATAGATGTCATCAGTGTTTGAACCTGACAGTGACCACAGATGACACGCTAGCAGTTCAAAGTCGGGACCCGGGGTGGACCACTCATCTGTGCATCAGTTGGGGACGTCTCTGCACTGCTGACTTGTCTCCTTTCAAGATGATCCCCTGCTGGCCCCACTATGGACTGGACTCTTACACTATTAACTAGATCCACTCGACATCCATTGCACCGGTCGCCCGGGGGGGGTCCCCACATCTGCGGTCCCCTCCGAGGTTTCTCATTGTGCCCATTGGGTTGAGATTTTTATTGCCCTGATGTGGGATCTGAGCCGAGAATGTCATTGTGGCTTGTGCAGCCCTTTGAGACATTTGTGATTAAGCCTATTAAAAAAAACTTTGATCGATTGATTGATTGACACCAAAATGTGCTCAGATTCGTTAGAAGACAAACTTGAAGGCCTACTGAAATGTAACTTTCTTATTTAAACGGGGATAGCAGGTCCATTTTATGTGTCATACTTGATCATTTCGCGATATTGCCATATTTTTGCTGAAAGGATTTAGTAGAGAACATCGACGATAAAATTCGCAACTTTTGGTCGCTGATAAAAAAGCCTTGCCTGTACCGGAAGTAGCAGACGAGTAGCGTGACGTCACAGGTTGTGGAGCTCCTCACATCTGCACATTGTTTACAATCATGGCCACCAGCAGCGAGAGCGATTCGGACCAAGAAAGCGACGATTTCCCCATTAATTTGAGCGAGGATGAAAGATTTGTGGATAAGGAAAGTGAGAATGAAGGACTAGAGGGCAGTGGGAGCGATTCAGATAGGGAAGATGCTGTGAGAGGCGGGTGGGACCTGATATTCAGCTGGGAGTGACTAAAACAGTAAATAAACACAAGACATATATATACTCTATTAGCCACAACACAACCAGGCTTATATTTAATATGCCACAAATTAATCCCGCATAACAAACACCTTCCCCATCCCGTCCATATAACCCGCCAATAGTCTTGGGTTCAATCCCAGGCTCGGGATCTTTCTGTGTGGAGTTTGCATGTTCTCCCCGTGACTGCGTGGGTTCCCTCCGGGTACTCCGGCTTCCTCCCACCTCCAAAGACATGCACCTGGGGATAGGTTGATTGGCAACACCAAATTGGCCCTGCGATGAGGTGGCGACTTGTCCAGGGTGTACCCCGCCTTCCGCCCGATTGTAGCTGAGATAGGCTCCAGCGCCCCCCGCGACCCCGAAGGGAATAAGCGGTAGAAAATGGATGGATGGACAACTCAAACACCTGCACAACACACTCAATCCCACAGCCCAAAGTACCGTTCACCTCCCCAAAGTTCATGCAGCACATATATTTCCCCAAAGTCCCCTAAGTTACGTACGTGACATGCACATAGCGGCACACACGTACGGGCAAGCGATCAAATGTTTGGAAGCCGCAGCTGCATATGTACTCACGGTACCACGTCTGCGCATCCAACTCAAAGTCCTCCTGGTAAGAGTCTCTGTTGTCCCAGTTCTCCACAGGCCAATGGTAAAGCTTGACTGTCATCTTCCGGGAATGTAAACAATGAAACACCGGCGGTGTTATCCGGTACAACAGTCAGGGAGTGCATTCTACGGCGGGGGTGCGTTATCCGGCACAACACCTGCCGCAATACACCGCTTCCCACCTACAGCTTTCTTCTTTGCTGTCTCCATTGTTCATTGAACAAATTGCAAAAGATTTACCAACACAGATGTCCAGAATACTGTGGAATTTTGCGATGAAAACAGACGACTTACTAGCTAGCTGGCCACCATGCTGTCCCAAAATGTCCTCTACAATCCGCGACGTCACGCGCCGGCGTCATCATACCGAGACGTTTTCAGCAGGATATTTTGCGCGAAATTTAAAATTGCAGTAAGCTAACCCGGCCGTATTAGCATGTGTTGCAATGTTAAGATTTCATCATTGATATATAAACTATCAGACTGAGTGGTCGGTAGTAGTGGGTTTCAGCAGGCCTTTAAAATCACTACTTTGTCTATTATGGAGGAACTTCTATCTGTATAAATCATTTTTACGTCCAAAACAACTAAATAAGGTCCAATGTTGTCAGCATAAGAGGGACTGTTTAAGTTTATACTTTGCTAATGCTTAAACAACAAATTAAATGAGCTAACTTCTGAATAATGTGCATCGATTTGTAACTGAGAAAAACAAAAGTTCAACCAACAATTTGCATTTACGAAAGAGCCACTCTCTCACCCACAACAACACCACAACCCCATCCTTGAGGGTTTGTGGCAGATTGGCACTTTGGCAGATTTGCAGTTTGTGCATTAATGAGGCAGAATGACAAAAATCAGTGAGTTGCAATGTAGCACAGTACTCAGAGGAATTGACAGGAGCATGAAAAGGTACATCTACAGCTGTCTGCTTGTTGCTATTGATCTATTATGAATGTCAGTTTCCACTTAGATAGTGATTCATGCTGAGCTGGGGGTTGCACTCTGCCTGCGCACAAAGAGTTATTGTCACAAATAACGTGGCATAGACTACATACATCAGACTTTTCAGCAAAGACACTTTGGACCTGATCCAATGCGGCATCAACGTGGATCCTGGCTGACTAGCAGTAAGCTCTGCTTGTAGATAAAAACAAGAACATGGTGATGTCAGATGAGTGTTTAAGTCAAATTCACATGCGCATTGAATAAAGTATTGTTTTGAACTTATGAATGGTGCACCTAAACTCCATATATGAACTATGCATGTGGAGAATTATTATTATTTATTTTTTTACTGGACACCCATGTACACAAGTGGTCCTCGTGTTACGACATTTCGTGTTACGATGTTTTTGTCGGTGCTTGTTAGGTAACATTTTGCACTTCATTATGTCTCCCAAGCGTAAGGCAGGCTCTTCTGGTGGCAGTGCGCCAAAGAAAAAGAAAAGTCATCCCCTTTTGAAGATGAAGATCATGGGATGATGAAGCAGTGGGGCAGGGGGGTCTGGAACATTGAGATTTTTCATGCCAACTGTTCACGTTTGTTTGCATTATTCTGGACACTTTTGTGCACTTCCTTGATGCACTAATTATTGATAATTAAAAACTCTTCTAACCTGCACTTTTTCCTCCTGTCTCTGCATCATGAGGTCACGACCACCGTATGGATGCGTGTTTGTGACAATCTTATGTCTATATATTTTTCTTTGTGCATTGTGAGTGACCTATGTGTTAATTCAGCTACAACTTATACTGGATTTTGACTTATATGTAAACCAAAAAGCACTTATAGTATAGTAGCCAAATAACAAATGTTTTGTTAAACTTCTTTTGGAAGTTACCGAAGATGGTGACCTGAATCCGTTTTTTTGCTGAGCGAGACGTGGATTAGATGCACTAATGGCACGTCTGCTGCGTCACAGACTTTCTGAATAATGTGTCCCGACATATTTTGAGTGGAACTTGTCCATCGCAGCAAAACCTCTTGCCTCTTAAAAACTACTGTTTTTTTTTCAAGAATGAGCTACAATTCCTTAAAACTTCCACATTCCTTGACTCATTGATTAGTTATAAGCCAATACGGTGGCTCTTTTCTTAAGTAAGTTTTCTTTCTCTCTTTTTTTCAGAAAACTGGAGTTCCTTTTGAAAAGTCAGGATAAATTAGTAGTACATAGAGCAGGGGTCACCAACCTTTTTGAAACCAAGAGCTACTTCTTGGGTACTGATTAATGCGAAGGGCTACCAGTTTGATACACACTTAAATAAATTGCCAGAAATAGCCAATTTACTCAATTTACCTTTAACTCTATGTTATTATTAATAATTAATGATATTTATCTTTGTGGAAACACTGATCATCTTAATGATTTCTCACAATAAATGTGTATAGAAACAGATAAATAACACTTTATTTTTATATTTTATCTATGTGCACATTTTTCAATTTGAACATTTTCAAAAGATCACTTCTAAGACAGTCTTGTGAAATCACAATATCCCATTTTAACTTGCTAGCCACTAACATTTTTTAACAAATCATCAATTACTTTGCACAATGTTTGTACAAATAATAACTCATGTAAAATACAAAAGTCAACTCTCAAATTTTTTAAATAAATCATGTAACACTATGAACTGGACACCAAATCTGTTATCTGTTTCTTTGTCAGTTAGTGGGAAGCCTGGCATTGCACGCTGTTAACTAGTGTGTTGTACTCTGGTGTGTAACTTGACACTGCAACTCTGAGTGAGTCTTGAAGATGTGCATCAGTGAGGCGTGTTCTGTGTTTGTTCTTGATGAAGTTCATGTTAGAAAAGGCTGATTCACAAAGATAAGTTGAACCAAACAGGCTTGCAACCTTCATAGCTGCATACACCACTGTACTTTTCTGTGTCAACAAGGCACCAAAAGTTTGGTGCAGCCTGGTGGGCTTTGAGGAAGAGGTCATTTTGCAGTGTTATAATTTCAATCTCCACCTGTTCAGCATCCAGGCTGAATGTTGCACTTAACTGCTCAGCAATGCATGATATGTCCACGTTCATGAAAGGATTAGAAATGAACGACACACATGGCTCAAGCTGATCCAGGACACAAAACCTGTTCTCAAACTCTTGCCCAACTCTGTTTATGACCTGAGAGTACTTTTCTGCAACTTTGTCAAAAGCCTCAGATGCAGAAGCATTGTCTTTCAGCACCACCTGCACAGAGGGAAATTGCAGCACTTTCTTTCTTTGTAAATGCACAGAGAAAAGGTTAATCTTAGCTTTAAATGCATTTAAAGCACTTATATCGGCGACAGTTTTACCTTTGCCTTGCAGCTCACAGTTCAAACTGTTCAGTTTTCTAGTAATGTTCGTTAAAAATGCAAGGTCAAGTATCCACTCCGTGTCTTCTAGCAGCACGGTGTCCTCACCCCTGGACTGCATGAACTCTTTGATTTCACCCAAAAGTGACAAAAAACGTTGCAAAATTCGTCCCCTGCTGAGCCATAGGATTTCTGTGTGTAGTAGCAGGTCACCATATTCAGCTGACAGCTCCTCCAAAAGTACCTTGAATGTTCTGTGCTGTTTAGCTCTGGAGCGGATGCTGTTTATGATCTTTACGACGAACATGCTCAAAGCAGATCACTTTTGCACATAAGGCCTGCTGGTGTATCATGCAGTGGTAAAGGCAGAAAGTTTGGGAACTCTGGGTCAGCTTTACAGTGAGCAACGAATCCTGTGTGTCGGCCGATCATAGCAGGAGCCCCATCCGTAGTCACTGACACAAGCTTTTCTAGCGGCACCTTTCTTTCCACCAAAAACTCCTTCACTGCGTTATAAATGTCAACTCCCCTCGTAGTTGTCTTCAGGGGCAGTAGTGTCAGAAGTTCTTCTTTTGTGGAGAAATCATCAAACACCATCCGGATAAAGACCATCAGCTGCGCCGTACGGCTGCTGTCCACCGACTCGTCACACTGGATGCTGAACCACCGGCACCTCGCCAGATCACGGTCCAGCTGGTCGGTCAAGTTCCCAGACATCGCCGACACTCTTCTTACCATTGTAGTTGCCCCGAGTTGAACATCGGAGAGACTGGAGAGTACATCGGTTCCATACTTCTCGTCTTCAAGCACAGTTTTAGCAATTATCATCATTGCTTCTTTGACAACCTCCCCGTCTGTAAATGCCTTCCTTTTCTTCATCAAGAATTGCGTAGCTCTATAC
This sequence comes from Nerophis lumbriciformis, assembly GCF_033978685.3. Taxonomy (NCBI): domain Eukaryota; kingdom Metazoa; phylum Chordata; class Actinopteri; order Syngnathiformes; family Syngnathidae; genus Nerophis; species Nerophis lumbriciformis. The sequence goes on from NC_084549.2 coordinate 34,161,835, forward strand.
GAGGCTTCGGTTGATTTTTGGGAGTTTTTAACCGGTCTAGTGAAAAAAGACTGCTGTTTGCACAAAGCTGCCTTTACCTCGCAGGCTTTTTCTGCGCGCAGTGCGCTGCCCGGTGGGTGGTTAGCATGGTAGCTTGTGTGACACGTAGTGAAATGTCTCTCCACATTGTGCCACTTTGCTATTGCCACAGTTGCCCCGCAAATGAAACACATGCAGGATCCTTTCACAGTGGTAAAAAAACCCCTCTACCTCCCATTCGTCGTGAAAATTATATGTTTTCTTTCTTTTTTCTGACATTTTTTGGGGTAACTCTTCTCCTCATATTCGCTGCGTCCGCTACCGTTAGCTTGTTTGCAGTGTTGGTACTAACGCGTTACAAAGTAACGCGTTACTGTAACGCCGTTAGTCTCGGCGGTAACTAGTAATCTAACGCGTTATTTTTTTATATTCAGTAACTCAGCTACTGTTACTACATGATACGTTACTGCGTTATTTTACGTTATTTTTTATGTAGTATTGGCCTAGAAACAGAAGATCTGAGTGTGTTTTATTGCAGCGAAGCAGTGACGTGCTTCTGATTCTTCCTCTGCGCTCTCTGTGTGTGTGTGTGTGTCTGGGTGTGGGAAGGGAAGGGGAGGAAAGGGGGGTGCGCAATACAATGTAAACCGTTGGCCAACCAAAAAGTAACCACAGAACACTATACGGTATAGTGTTCTGTGGTTACTTTTTGGTTGACCAAGTGGACGTGACGACAGGCTGTCCTCACTCAGGTCCGCACGGACCTGGAGGGGGCGTGCCTTAAGTCCGGCTGGAAATTGGGAGAAATTTGGGAGAATGGTTGTCCCGGGGAGAGGCACTGAAATTCGGGAGGGTTGGCAAGTATGAGATATTCTCACTTCTTTTCTTTTGTCGAGCACAAAGAAAAGAACATTTCAGTTAAATGTAAGTTGTGTCTTGGATCAAAGATCCCATCTACTGCCCAAAACAACAATTCAAATCTGCCTGGTTAGGCTTTGTGTATGTCACGTGTGCCTTCCTTAGGTGAAGCCAGGTTTACAGTTATGTTGTTATTATTCTGTTTGTTACTTACGTATGTTATGTTGCAGCTATTTAAAATAGTGTTGTCAATTTGTTCTGGCCTGAAATAAATTGGCCCTTTGAAACATATCTTTGTCTTTGTGTGTTGTATGTAGACCACATTGCTTAGCAGAGTTCAGTGATGCAAATGCATGTCAAGTTGATCAACAAATTGTATTATTCTCCAGTGCAATAACAGTACTAAAATGAAGGCTAAAAGGGCATTAATGGGAGCTTTAAAAAAAAAAAAGTAGAAGAAGTAACTAAATAGTTACTTTTCACAGTAACGCATTACTTTTTGGTGTAAGTAACTGAGTTAGTAACTGAGTTACTTTTGAAATAAAGTAACTAGTAACTGTAACTAGTTAGTGGTTTTCAGTAATTAACCCAACACTGCTTGTTTGTAAGAGCGCAACAAACGCTACATTTTGGTCATGCGCACAATACTGACCTTTGAACTATACTAGGTCAGAGTTCATTTATATTAAGCACAAAAAACACTTTACATTTTAAGTGTTTGTATATATATATTGTCATTTGTAAGTTACATGTAAGTGTGATTTAAACAAGAATAGCTAAAAAAATAAATCTATATATATAAAAAAAATGAGTATTTCTGTCTGTCAATCCGTCGTACATTTTTTTTCCTTTTACGGAAGGTTTTTTGTAGAGAATAAATGATGAAAAAAACACTTAATTGAACGGTTTAAAAGAGGAGAAAACTAGAAAAAAATGAAAATTACATTTTGAAACATAGTTTCTTCAATTTTGACTCTTTAAAATTCAAAATTCAACCGAAAAAATGAAGAGAAAAACTAGCTAATTTGAATCTTTTTGAAAAAATTTAAAAAAGAATTTATGGAACATCATTAGTAATTAGGCTTCACGGTGGCAGAGGAGTTAGTGCATCTGCCTCACAATACGAAGGTCCTGAGTAGTCTTGGGTTCAATCCCGGGCTCGGGATCTTTCTGTGTGGAGTTTGCATGTTCTCCCCGTGACTGCGTGGGTTCCCTCCGGGTACTCCGGCTTCCTCCCACCTCCAAAGACATGCACCTGGGGATAAGTTGATTGGCAACACTAAATTGGCCCTAGTGTGTGGATGTGAGTGTGAATGTTGTCTGTCTATCTGTGTTGGCCCTGCGATGAGGTGGCGACTTGTCCAGGGTGTACCCCGCCTTCCGCCCGATTGTAGCTGAGATAGGCTCCAGCGCCCCCCGCGACCCCAAAGGGAATAAGCGGTAGAAAATGGATGGATGGATGGATCATTAGTAATTTTTCCTGAATAAGATTAATTTTAGAATTTTGATGACATGTTTTAAATAGGTTAAAATCCAATCTGCACTTTGTTAGAATATATAACAAATTGGACCAAGCTATATTTCTAACAAAGACAAATCATTATTTCTTCTAGATTTTACAGAACAAAAATTTTAAAAGAAATTCAAAAGACTTTGAAATAAGATTTAAATTAGATTCTACAGATTTTCTAGATTTGCCAGAATAATTGTTTGAATTTTAATCATAATAAGTTTGAAGAAATATTTCACAAATATTCTTTGTCGAAAAAACAGAAGCTAAAATGAAGAATCAAATAAAAATTGATTTAATATTTAATATTTATTTAATATTTATATTTACAATAAAACAATAATTTACTTGAACATTGATTTTAATTGTCAGGAAAGACGAGGAAGGAATTTAAAAGGTAAAAAGGTTTATGTGTTTAAAAATCCTAAAATCATTTTTAAGGTTGTATTTTTCTCTAAAATTGTCTTTCTGAAAGTTATAAGAAGCAAAGTAAAAAAATAAATGAATTTATTTAAACAAGTGAAGACCAAGTCTTTAAAATATTTTCTTGGATTTTCAAATTCTATTTGAGCTTTGTCTCTCTTAGAATTAAAAATGTCGAGCAAAGCGAGACCAGCTTGCTAGTAAATAAATAACATTAAAAAAAATAGAGGCAGCTCACTGGTAAGTGCTGCTATTTGAGCTATTTTTAGAACAGGCCAGCGGGCTACTCATCTGGTCCTTACGGGCTACCTGGTGCCCGCGGGCACCGTGTTGGTGACCCCTGACATAGAGTATATATTTAATTTAAAAGGTTGTGACGTTTATTTACAATAACTGCTTCAAAAAATGACCGTCGGTCTGCAAAGATAGAGCTTGAGAACAGAGGTAAATACTGAATATTTTATTGTTACTATGGTACATCAATAACTATAACTAAATGCATTTGGCAACATATTGATTTTATTCAGATTAGATCCACTGTGCTTTTACAGCTACCGTTAATACATTAGATTACATCAAAGGTTTGTGTCAGGTTCAAACACTGATGGCATCTATTAAACGAGACAAGAAGCAAGAAATTAAACAGAGACAGAATTAAATTTGGCTCAATTTGAGGAGAAACGTCTGGGTTGTACTCTTTTACAGTCTCCAGCACGCTCTGGCGAAATATTGTCCGCCACCTCTTTTTATTTGGACTTTCCCTGTTTGCATAACAACAGCTGTTTCTAAAGGAATGGGGGGTATGTAAACAGCCATTGTTTTCGGTCACATTAACACAAAAGAAAAAGATGCCTCGGGCTTGGACTGGTCCTGGATTGAGCTTGGGCAGGTATTGGATCAAAATAGATAGCCCCTCCTGTCTCCTCCCATCGTACACAGCGGAATTTTCCAAGCCTTTGGCTTGGTGCAACAAAGACAGCCTCTTGTCTGTTCACTGGGAACTCGGGGAACGGAAAGTTTTTGGATAATTTGCATACAATTTTTCTCTCAGTTTGTATGATGTTTACTTCATCCATTGATTATCGATACCGCTTGCCCTCATTAAGGTCATGGCTGAGCTCACATCGTCACACCTACAGTATGGATAGTTTAGAGTCTTCATATAACCTAGCATGCATGTTTTTGGAGGAATGTGAGCAAGTTTTAGGTCACATGTCAGGCACTGAAAGTGCTCTTTTACTAGAAAGTGTAAACATGTATTATACCCCTGTGGATTTTGTAAATTTAGCCCTCTAAAATATGCACACAATCCAGAATTTCTATGGTATGTTTATTGTAGCTGAGAAAGACAATGCAATATGTTTTTAACAGAGGTTTTACACATATTAATATTTTTTGAGGGAAACTAGTATTTGATAGTCTACCAAACAACAAGCATTCTGACTCTTAGAGCGCTCTTGAAGCACACAAGTTAGTCCTGCCCCTTTTAATAAGGTACACACAAAGGTTTTCGAACCATTGGATTTTTTAAAATCTGTAACAGACCTCACACATAAAGATAAAAGTCAAGCATTGAACAGTTTTGTTGATTTTGTGTGTGGTGTGCTATGGTCATATCAACACAGCACACCACACACACAATGATTCTGTCCCACCCAGGGGCACAACTACCTACTTTTTAAAGGGTACGCAAACACATCCCAGGCACCCGCCTCTCCAAGCTTCTCCACCCACAGCCCCACCCCTCTATGGGGTTCCCAATGTAACATTTCAGCTACACTTTTCTAGCAGATATATTTCTCACATTTAGCAGACTTTTCTCACATTTAGCTCATTTTCATCACATTTAGGTTTGAATTAAATGTTGAATCTAAATAATATATCTAGACATTAGAATTTAAATCGAAATGTTATATCTCAATATAAATCTTAAATCTCAATGTTAAATCCGAATGCAGATGGGCCAAGGCCTTGAGAGAGACGAGCGGTAGAAAATGGATGGATGGATGGAAATCTAAACTTAAATAAAAATGTTAAATCTAAATCTAAATGTTAAATCTAAATCTAAAATGTTAAATCTAAACCTAAATGCTTACTCCAAACCTAAATATTACATCTAAATGTAAATCTAAACCTATATGTAAATCTAAGTCTTAAATCTAAATCTTAAATCCAAATCTTAATGTGAGGGCTAAATCTCTCGCCAAATGTAAAGATGACTATTTACAGAATGTCAAAATTCCACCAATCCAAGGCCTTTCAGCCGCAAAGCTTCGCCCACATTTCTGCCTCTCACTGCAAGACTCTCCTACATCTTTCTTTCTGCAGAAAAAGGAAACATGACAGACCAATTGTCACGGCTCGGGTGAACGTCAGTGCGCATTCACCTGTGCGCGGGGATGGGTGCACCTCCAAGAGCGTGCCAGGCGCGCGCCACTACGGCTGCAGCAAGTGGCTGCATTCAATTATCAGCAATCAACGCACCTGTCGCTGATGAGAGGACCTGCCTTCTTAAGCCAGAGCAACCTGCTATCCTGTGCCAGAACGTAGCGACCTGTCTAGTACAGTAAGCTGTACATATCTAGCTCTATGCAGTCTTTGCTCTCTCTGTGTTTTCTCCCCCGCCGTGTTCAATTGTCTCCTTGTCCTTGTGTCCTCCTTGTCGTCTTCCAGCAGCATACCTCCGTTCCCGCGTCACGAGTTGTGTGTCTCGTCTCCCCGTATTCCCTATGCATCTCTGGCTGCCTCTTGGATCTCAACACGGACTTTGACCCTTCTCTCCTCCCCTCGACCTCACATCTGCTCACGGACCTCCGAGCTAGCCTTGCCCCTCTTGGACTTCAACCTCTCGCTCAACACTACGGGCAACACTTCTCATTTAATTCCTACACACATAGTCGCACACCATACATTTTTGGATTAGTCACAGTACATTACCTTGTTTATTATTATTATTTCTTGTTTATATATATTGTTCATATATATAAATAAACATAGAGCTAAGACGACGTCCCTCTTGTCTGAACCGTCTTCTTCCCCTGTACCACCGTAACACCAATGCCAATAAAGTTGCATATTTGTTATGATCTATTGCCCGGATCATAGTTTGTTTTTCGTTTGGATTCACCAGTTGTTTTAGTTCTGTTTCAGCACCCCTGTTTTGTGTTTTTCTTGGTTGTCATGGGTGCTGATTATGTTCACCTGCCTCTGATTAGTGTTACGGACGCTCACTGGTTCCCGAGCACTAATCAGAGAGCTATTTAGTCCTGCCTTTCCGCCTCTCTTATTCTGGTGCTTTTGTTTGCTCTCATGCAACTGTTACGTGTATTCCTTGTGTTTCTTGCGCTAAGTTCCGCCTTAGTTTTCCTTGTGAGCTATCCTGTTAGCTTCCCTTGTGTTAGGCACGCTTGTTTAGTTTGTTTTGTATTGTTTTCCCCGATTTATGAGAATAAATCATTTTTCTTACCTGCAAGCTGCTCCCTCTCGTTCCGCCGCTTCCTGGAAAGACCACCTCCGGCATCGTCATGCCACGACCACGTTACAATATTAAAAAAAAATGGTAACTCCGAACGTGTGAGTGTGCATGGTGTGTTGCATAAAGACAATTAGACGCTCAAACACCGGATGGCAATGAAATGCAGTGGATTCTTACACCAAGGCAGTCTGCCTGAATATACCTATTTCTATTGGTATTTCTTTCGTCATTTCGCTGTTACTTCATGATTCTGTCACATATGAACATTACTTTGTTGTAAACAACGCGATCACTGTCATATACAGTAAGTTGCTGCAGCAGCCAGTTGACGCACCCGCTTTGGATCGGTTCTTAATATGTCTTATTGTGAGCTAAATGGTAAAAACATGATCACGTGAAGTCATCATTTGGTAAGGGGTTTGGATCCGACGCAATACGATATGCGCCTTTTAATATTCATGTCCAATGAGAATGTAAATTGTAGCATTTATATTAAAAAAAACACATTTCAGTTCAACTAACCTCTGGTACCATGACGTCAATAATAAAGTAAACGTTTTGGAGAGAAGTATAGTCCAAAAACAAGGTTGGCTTCATTAATTGAGTGAGGTTGTCAATCTGTTGGACATTGTAATGATGAATAAACATTTATTAGTACACTCTTTGACAAAATGTTCACTTTTTAAAAAATACTCTCAAAATATCACCGATGTATTTGTCACCAAAACAAGTTGGCCTTGCATTCAATCAATCACATTATTTATTAAAGCTCTTTTCATGTATGAAAAATGCAACAAAAAGTGCTTTACAGCCTTAAAAACAATGCCCGATGACCCACATTCCTCATCATCAATCACACACGCACACGCGCACACACACGCACACACACACACACACACACACACACACACTTGCAGGCACACACACGCACACACACACACACACACACACACACACACACACACACACACACACACACACACACACACACACGCAGGCACACACACACACACACACACAGCTGAATGCACGGCTCAGGAGTACGGAGGAGCATGGTGAAGAACCACTATCATCACAGGAGTCGTCTACACCAGGAGGTCACCAGGCCACGGTCACCAGGATGCTGACACTAAGCGCCCCCACAGCCATGGCCGATTTAATACCTGATGCAGAGGGCTCCCTCCTTCTGGAGAAGGCTGGAAAGTAAAAAATAATATTATAATAAAAAATAAAACATGTGAAATAGTAAAAACCATGAGTAAGAATAAAAGATAAACTATTAGGAAAAACATAGTATGATGATAAATATATACAGCAAATCTACAATTAATAAATAGATCTTAATACAATCTAGCATAACTAATAAGAAATAAAAAAAGGAAGTAAGGAAGGATTCAATAAAATGAATGACTATTAGGTAAAAGCCAAATCAAAATGATTGGTCTGAAGCCTGCTCTTAAAAACATAATCGTTCTCTGCAGCCCCGAGGTCCTTCGGCAAGCTGTTTCATAGACGGGGGCTTTAATAATAGAAAGAAGCCGTCCCATGACTTTGTCTACTAACTTTTGGAATAATTAGGAGACGAGTAGCGTAGGATCTCAGGGTTCACAAGGTATCATAGGGTAAAGGCAAATTTGAAGGGTATAAAGGCCCAATACCATAAAAACATTTTTATACCATAAGAAGAACCTTAAAATTGATCCTGAAAGACACGGGGAGCCAATGCAGTAATTTTAAAAATGGTGTAATGCGGTCCCGTCTTCTCGTCTTCGTCAGGACACAAGCAGTTGAATTTTGAAGGAATTGTAAAGGTGCAATAACCTTTTTAGGAAGACCAGCAAACATGGCATTACAATAATCTGTAGACTTGTAATAAAAGCATGCATTAGCGTCTCTGTGTTGCCCTGAGGGAATATAGGCCAAACTCTGGCTACCTTTTTGTTACATTTTTAATATGTGGTATAAAACGAAGCTCAGAGCCGAAAATGACACTATTTTTTTTTACTCCGAGTGATGGGGTCAAGGACAATGATTGAAGTTTCTGTCTCAGGGCCTCAGGGCCAATGACTAAAACTTTAGTTTTGTTCTGGTTAAGCTGTAAAAAGTTGTTTGTTATCAAGGGTTTTAATGGATCTTTGACGAGCTTACCAATAATTTTCTGTCTTAGAAATAGGAAGTGAACAGTACCATAGAGGTCCACCAGGTGTTTGAGTCTACTGAAAAGAATGATGTGACCTATTGTATCAAAGGCAGCACTAAGATCCAGTAGGACCCAAACTGACAGTTTTTGACAATTTGCACTAAACCTGAGATAATTTACGATCTTTAGAAAGGCCGTATTTATACTGTGGTTCACCATAAATCCAGACTGAAACGTCTCAAAAATGTTACATAAAAATGTTTAAAATCATATCGTTGTTTAAAAACAAATTTTAATAAAAATGGTGAGTTTGATACTAGTCTATAATTATTAATATTGTCAGCATGCAAATTGCTCATCTTTAGCAGGGCCCTCACCACTGCAGCAGGAAAAAACACTGTCCAAAGCGAGCAATTTAAGATGTTTAAAATCTCCTCTCTCAAAGAACCAACCAGGTTATTAGGCCTTTAAAGGCCTACTGAAATTTTTATTTTTTATTTAAACAGGGATAGCAGATCCATTCTATGTGTCATACTTGATCATTTCGCGATATTGCCATATTTTTGCTGAAAGGATTTAGTAGAGAACATCGACGATAAAGTTTGCAACTTTTGGTCGCTGATAAAAAAAAGCCTTACCTGTACCGGAAGTAGCGTGACGTCACAAGTTGAAAGTCTCCTCAAATTTCCCCATTGTTTACACCAGCAGCGAGAGCGATTCGGACCGAGAAAGCGACGATTACCCCATTAATTTGAGCGAGGATGAAAGATTTGTGGATGAAAAACGTGAGAGTGAAGGACTAGAGTGCAGTGCAGGACGTATCTTTTTTCGCTCTGACCATAACTTAGGTACGAGGGCTCATTGGATTCCACACTCTCTCCTTTTTCTTTTGTGGATCACGGATTTGTATTTTAAACCACCTTGGATACTATATCCTCTTGAAAATGAGAGTCGAGAACGTGAAATGGACATTTACAGTGACTTTTATCTCCACGACAATACATCAGCGAAGCACTTTAGCTACGGAGCTAACGTGATAGCATCGTGCTTAACTGCAGAAAGAAACAAAAGAAATAAGGCCCTGACTGGAAGGATAGACAGAATATCAACAATACTACCAAACTTTGGACCTGTAACCACACGGTTAATGCTGTACCGCCTGACGAAGCCTAGCAATGCTGTTGCTAACGACGCCATTGAAGCTAACTTAGCTACGGGACCTCGATAGAGCTATGCTAGTAACATTAGCTCTCCACCTACGCTAGCTCTCATCTGCTCATCAACACCAGTGCTCACCTGCGTTCCAGCGATCGACGGCACGACGAAGGACTTCACCCGATCATCGATGCGGTCAGCGGCTAGCGTCGGATAGCGCGTCTGCTATCCAAGTCAAAGTCCTCCTGGTTGTGTTGCTGTAGCCAGACGCTAATACACCGATCGCATCTACAGGTATCTTCTTTGCAGTCTCCATTGTTCATTAAACAAATTGCAAAAGATTCACCAACACAGATGTCCAGAATACTGTGGAATTTAGCGATGAAAAAAGACGATTTAAGCTGGCGACCGACCTATTCCAAAATGTCTGATTCAACTACTGACGTCACGCGCATACGTCATCATACCTAGACGTTTTCAACCGGAAGTTTCCCGGGAAATTTAAAATTGCACTTTATAAGTTAACCCGGCCGTATTGGCTTGTGTTGCAATGTTAAGATTTCATCATTGATATATAAACTATCAGACTGCGTGGTCGGTAGTAGTGGGTTTCAGTAGGCCTTTAACCCCTTTGTTCTTGAGGCCGGTCAAAGTACAAATTAAGCACCAATACAGCACAGTACGTAAAAACACTGTATATATATATATATATATATATATATATATATATATATATATATATATATATATATATATATATATATACTGTATATATATATATATATATATATATATATATATATATATATATATATATATATATATATATATATATATATATACAGAATGTACATAATTGTTCTTTGTTGTTACCTATGAAGGTTCTCATTCATCCAGGTCGTTGTCAGTTAGGATTGCTCGTTTCCATCAAAACAGTTGTTTTTCTCACTATGATAGGGCGAAACCATCCTTGCCCAGGCACACCCTCCTGTTTTTTTGGAGTATAAATATTTGTTTGTTTTTTTGCACAAACTGCATTGACTAGAGCTGACCAATCTAAGTCTGTGAGCACGAACTGATGAAGCCTACTCAGATGAGTGGCGAAACGTCTTCCAAGACAAACCAAGCAGTCCGGTTGCGAATTATTGAACACCCTGAGATTCTTTATAATATGTATATTAATGTATATATTATAATTTATTATATAACTTTGGTTTTTACATTAATTTGTTAAAATCAAAGGTGAGGATCATTTTAAACATGATTTCATGATATTTGATGTTATACTTTTAAACCACAAGGTGGGATTTGTGTTGTGAACTATTAAGTGATAGAGTATATAACTTGATCCGGTCTGCAAATTAATATTGACACAAGAATTGTGATGTGGTGTGCAGTACAGATATACAGCTAATAGAGCTCCCAAAATGTTCCGAAAAGAAGGAAATATCAAGCCATTTAAAGCCAATTGGGACCACAGCTGCGACCAGTCCCACTATTGCCCCTTGTGGTAGAGACCACTTGTTTCTGCCAGAGAGCAACTCTATCTGATGTGCAATTTAATAATATTAACAAACAACCACACTGATTATGATGTGGATTGCAGTAGAGGCACAATAATATGATCTCTGACTTTTATTCAGCTATTAGAGCTGCCAAAACATCCGGAAAAGAAAGAAAATAACAAGTCCATTCAAAGTCAATATGGACCACAGCTGTGCTACTTGTCACGACCCGTCTCACTAGCTTCCCTAGTGGTAAAGACCACTAGTCTCTGCCAGACAGCAACTCGATCCGATCTGAAATTCAATAATAAAAATTCAAATCTGCAATTTAATAATATTAACAAATAATCACAATAATAATGATGTGGTGTGCAGCAAAGTCGAAATAATACATTGTAACGTCCAGAAAAAAAAAGGAAATGGTAAGCCCATTCAAAGTCAATAGGACATTTAAAACATTTGTATGCACATACAACACTTAAGACCTTTAGTATATCAGTATGTGGAATTAAATAATGGAATGGGATAAGTAAAGAAATCAAAAAAATTACTAATACGATCCAATTCAACCAAGTGTTCAAACTTAAAGTTTTTACTGTCATGATCCGTGGTCCGGATCATGTTTTGTGTTTTCTGTTTGTTTTGGACTCCTTCAGTTCCTGTTTATGCACCTCCTGAGTTTAGTCACCATGGTTACTTATGATTTTCACCTGCCTCTGTTGTTCGGGACACTCACCTGGCTCTAATCAAGAGACACTATTTAAGCCTGCCTTTACCAGTCAGTCGGCCTGGCGTCATTGTTCGGTTCATGTCTGATTCCAAGTTTATGCTAAGTGTTCGCTTCATGCCTTGTATACGTAAGTGTTGTTTATTTCATGCCACAATTTCATTAGTTCTCTATGTCCATAGTCTATACTAAGTGGTAGATTTTGCTCCAAGTGCGATCAGCGCGTTGTGCCTTCGCCTTGTTTTCCGTTTTTGTAGTACTTTGAGTTTTGAGAAGATTAATAAATATATTCTTACCTGCAAGCCTTGTCCGGAATAGTCCGTATGCATCAAACAAACCTCGCAGTAAGCTGCAAAAACCCCACCGTGACATTTACAAAGTACAAAGAAGAAGAACCTTGATAAACATTATGAATTTATTGCTAATCTTATTTATCTCACCATATGAAGTACAACTTACTTCACTAATTATTATTTATTTTTTAATGGTATTACTTATGGAGTATATTATATAAATTGAGAACATTAAGTGAACAAAAGTGTTAGAAACTGCTATGTAAAGGTAAAAGGGTTGGATTAAATAAGCTCTGCTTCTTCCTACTCCTTTTCGAACATGTTGAAAAGAGAAACCGGAAATTGGGATGTATCATGTTGTAATTGCATGCATGTTCAAATCAAATTCAACTCAACTCAACTCAACAACAGCTGTGTCACTGGTCGTGACCATTATCACTAACGCCCCCGAGTGGTAGAGACCAGTGGTCTGCCAGACAGCAACTTGATCCGATCTGCAATTTAATAATCCATCCATCAATCTATTTTCTACTGCTTGCACCTTTTGAGGTCACGGGGGTGCTGGAGCCTATCTCAGCTGCATTCTATTGACAAACAATCACAATATTTATGCTGTGGTGTGCAGTTATATAATGTCCAGAAAAAATGGAAATAGTAAGCTCATTTAAAAGTCAATAGGGACCACAGCTGTGCCACTGGTTGTGACCAGTCTCATCAGCGGCCCTTGTGGTAGGTGGTCCCAGGACCGAACACAGAGTAAGCCAAACACCTGTTGTTTTAATTCCTGCTCTTTGCAGCATGGCACAGCACAATAAATGTAATGTTCAAACTGAGAAGCTTAATTTGTTTTTGCAAATAATCATTAACTTAGAGTTTAATGGCAGCAACACATTGCAAATAAGTTGGCACAGTGGCATTTTTACCACTGTGGTCCATCGCCTTTCCTTTTAACAACACTCAGTAAACGTTTGGGAACTTGAGGAGATCAATTTTTGAAGCTTTTCAGGTGAAACTATTTCCCATTCTTGCTCGATAACAGCTTAAGTTGTTCAACAGTCCGGGATCTCCTTGTCGTATTTTACGCTTGATAATGCACCACACGTTTTCAATGGGAGACAGGTCTGGACTACAGGCAGGCCAGTCTAGTACCCGCACTCTTTTACTACGAAGCCACACTGTTGTAACACGTGCAGAATGTGGCTTGGCATTATCTAGCTCAAATAAGCAGGGGCGTCCATGAAAAATATGTTGCTTGGATGGCAACATATGTTGTTCCAAAACCTGTATGTACCGTTCAGCATTAATGGCGTCTACACAGATGTGTAAGTTACCCATGCCTTGGGCACTAATACACCCCCATACCATCACAGATGCTGGCTTTTGAACTTCTTTTGAACTTCTTTTGAAACATGTTGCAGGCACCAAATTCCAAATGAGCTAATATTTGCAAAAGATAGCAACGTTTACCAGTTTGAACTTTAAGTATCTTGTCTTTGCAGTCTATTCAATTGAATATAGATTGAAAAGGACTTGCAAATCATTGTATTTTGTTTTTATTTACAATTTACACAACGTGCCAACTTCACTGGTTTTGGGTTATGTAGATTTAGATTTAAGATTTAGATATTGTCTTAACATTTATATTTATATTACAAATGTATTTTGGTTTAGATTTAACATTTATCGCTCACATTTAGATTTAGATTTAAGATTATGATTTAGATTGAACATTTATATTTAGTTTTAACATTTAGATTTGGATTGAACATTTACATTTAGATTTAACATTAAGGTTGAAATATAACATTTAAATGTAACATTTAGATTGAATATTTAGAGGCAATATTTAATTTAAACTTAAATGTTATGCAAATGAGCTAAATGTGAGAAAAGTGTGTTAAATGTGACAAAAGTGAGTTAAACGTAAGAAAAGTGAGCTAAAAGTGGGGAATATGTATTTTAGAAAATTGTGACTGAACTTTTATATTCGGCATCCCATACCCCCCAGTCTATAGTTGCAGACTTGGCACGGCCAAGCAAAATTGGATCTAATTATGGTGGGATCTGAGCCGAGGATGTCGTTGTGGCTTGGTGCAATCATTTGAGACACTCGTGATTTAGGGCTATATAAGTAAACATTGATTAATTGATTGTTTGAAACATTGAATTAATTTATTTGGTCTTCTACCCCAAAACACACTTCACATTTACACAACAGTATTCAACTTCTCACCTTAAAGAAACTTAAAGGCCTACTGAAACCCACTACTACCGACCACGCAGTCTGATAGTTTATATATCAATGATGAAATCTTAACATTGCAACACATGCCAATATGGCCGGGTTAGCTTACTAAAGTGCAATTTTAAATTTTGCGCGAAATATCCTGCTGAAAACGTCTCGGTACGATGACGTCAGTGCGTGACGTCACGGATTGCATTGTGGGACAGCATGATGGCCAGCTATTAAGTCGTCTGTTTTCATCGCAAAATTCCACAGTATTCTGGACATCTGTGTTGGTGAATCTTTTGCAATTTGTTCAATGAACAATGGAGACAGCAAAGAAGAAAGCTGTAGGTGGGAAGCGGTGTATTGCGGTCGACTGCAGCAACACAAACACAGCCGGTGTTTCATTGTTTACATTCCCGAAAGATGACAGTCAAGCTTTACCATTGGCCTGTGGAGAACTGGGACAACAGAGACTCTTACCAGGAGGACTTTGAGTTGGATGCGCAGACACGGTACTGTGAGTACGCATGCAGCTGCGGCTTCCAAACATTTGATCGCTTGCCCGTACGTGCGTGCCGCTATGTGCATGTCACATACGTAACTTTGGGGACTTTAGGGAAATATATGTGCTGTATGAACTTTGGGGAGGTGAACAGTACTTTGGGCTGTGGGATTGAGTGTGTTGTGCAGGTGTTTGAGTTGTATTGGTGGGTTATATGGACGGGAGGGGGGACGAGTTTGTTATGCGGGATTAATTTGTGGCATATTAAATATAAGCCTGGTTGTGTTGTGGCTAATAGAGTATATATATATGTCTTGTGTTTATTTACTGCTTTAGTCATTCCCAGCTGAATATTAGGTCCCACCCGCCTCTCACAGCATCTTCCCTATCTGAATCGCTCCCACTGCCCTCTAGTCCTTCACTCTCACTTTCCTCATCCACAAATCTTTCATCCTCGCTCAAATTAATGGGGAAATCATCGCTTTCTCGGTCCGAATCGCTCTCGCTGCTGGTGGCCATGATTGTAAACAATGTGCAGATGTGAGGAGCTCCAAAACCAGTGACGTCACGCTACTCGTCTGCTACTTCCGGTACAGGCAAGGCTTTTTTATCAGCGACCAAAAGTTGCGAACTTTATCGTCGATGTTCTCTACTAAATCCTTTCAGCAAAAATATGGCAATATCGCGAAATGATCAAGTATGACACATAGAATGGACCTGCTATCCCCGTTTAAATAAGAAAATCGCATTTCAGTAGGCTTTTAAAGTCAAGAATAGTGCACTAAGAATAACATTTTGCCAATCCTTAGTTAATTTTCATTGAATTGTCAGGGTTTATAGGGATATGTGTCAATGTTTGTGGTGGTCAAGTGGTTGGTATGATAGACCAACCACTTTTTTTATAAAACAATCTGTATAATGATTATTTTAGATACAGGTATGATGAGTTTTACAGTGTAGTAACTTTCCCCTGATCACTAATCCGGAGTAGATGTGGAGATAAATGCTCCAGACCATATTTAGGTGAAGTCCCAGCAAGACAGACCAAAAACAGGAGCAGGAAAAATAAGAGCGCTCGACAGGAAGAAACGGTCATTATGGATCACAACATTTCCAACTGGCACTAAAACTTGACTTACATATTATCATTCATCATCAGAATGGAACCACTTTGTAGACCAGTGTTTCTCAAATAGTGGGTCGGAACCCACTACTACAGTGGGGGAGATTTTCATTATTCTTGTCTACAATCTAGTATTCATGTTATAATGTTACACAAACCTGCAGCTTGGTGGCATTAGTGCTCAATCTAATCAACATATTTCCTGTTCTACCTATAAGAAGGACTAAGTACACAGGAACATGTTTACAGAGCAGTGGTGGCTGCTGGTTTAAGTTGGTGTAGCTCATTTTCAGCTATTCTCTAAACATGAGTACCGTCTCCAATAACCGATACAAGATATCAACGACACAAGATTGCCAAATTCTCCATATAAATTTTGGAACAACGAAATCAAACTTGAAAATTGCTCCGGCAGTGGTGTATAATTCAAGATTGCTGATTTGCTCATTTTGCTGTCAGTTAAAAGAGGATTCAGCCTCAAACATATTATCAAATCATCATGAGAAAGCCCAGAGTTCGGGCAGCCAGGGACCAATCTCACTTTCCATTCACGTCCATGGACTGTCCCCGTCTGTGGGCGGGACAAAGCCGAGAATTCATCTAATGACAGTCTAGTTGGGTTGCGGTGGAACAACCTACCCTATGCTCCCCCATTGAAGTCATTGGACACTCAGCTTCAACGCTGTTTAATCAACTGTGACGCTACCACAATGACTGTGAAGAAAGTTACGTCAGCTGACGCAAAAAGTAGTTATTTTCTGAATAAAACTTGAACGCATTCTAGCGCATACTCAGTCAATGAAACGTAAACATAAAAGTAAATTACGTATTTTTTTACAGCAATCACCACTAGTACAGAGCTGACGGACACGGAGAGATGGAGACATTTGTGACAGGAATGAAAAGAAAGCACAAGTCGTGAGCAGCATATATAAAGAGTGCAATTTACACAGTGCCCTGTACAGGTAGATAAATCCATTGATAGATAAATAAATAAAAAAAACTGAGAAGCACTGCACGGACCTCCTGTGATAGATGACATATTCACGGTTGCTGTACCAGACTGTCATGGGGAAGAGAGGTTTGCTTTCGATATAATATATCAACATGACTGCACATTCTCATTATCACCTATGGTAACATGCTTTGGACAGGGACTGAAAGGACAAGAGGTGTCTCAGGTATATCTACTGTGCATAGGTCCTGGTTGCCACGCAATGTTTTACAGGCATGTCCAACCTGGAGGCGATCTCAGGATAGACTTAAAATACGCTGGAATGATTATCTCAGCCTCGCCTGATGTTCTCCCAGTGTGGCTGGAGGAGGTGGCCTGAGATAGGTTGAAGGACGAACATTTCTCTGCTCAAACTACTGCCCTCGTGGAAGATAAACCAAAGAAAAAGAGCTGGCATGGAACATTTTTGAAATGCAAAACTCTGATTTGCGTTGATTAGGCGTTACAGACAGACACTGCCCAATTGCGACTTCAGTTTCCGAATCTACCATGTCTCGCTCTGATTGGATAAAATGTTGCTGGCCACAGCCTCATCAAATTATTCTCAGAGAAAAACAAAATAGAAAACAAGGTCCATTTATTTCCGCTACCTTCATGCGTTGTGTACTTACATAATGGCATGAATGACACGAGGGTCAGTGTCTGTGAGGCAATTCATTTGCTGATTCGTGGTGTCTTTGTGGAGTGTGTTCATTCAGCCGTCCTTCCATTTTCTATACTGCTTTATTAAGTCCTCTCGAATGTATTACATACATTTTAATCCCTGAAGGAAAATAAAATGTTTGCTCTTGAGTCTTTCATCAGTCAGAGAAGCATACCACGCATTTTGGGTGCAGTTTTGCACTCCGGGTGATGCTTATTTATTTATTTTTCATTAATTACTCTCTATAATGATTATTTCCGATACTATATTGTTGGGTATGATATGTTTTGCAATGTAGTAACTTTCCCTTGATCATTAATCAAGAGGAGACATGGAGAAACGAGCTCGGGACTATATATCGGTGAAGTCACAGCAAGACAGACCCAAAACAGGAAGAGGAAAAATAAGAGCGGTAGACATGAAGAAATTTTGGATCATGACATTTCCGACTGACAATAAACTTGACTTACATCATATCATCCATCATAGGAATGGAGCCACTTTGTAGACCAGTGTTTCTCCAATAATGGGTCGGAACCAGCTATGAGGTTCGCAGTTAGGCGTCGGGTGTCGTGAGCAGCAGGAGAGATCTCAATCTTATCAACAGGTTCCCTGTTGTACCCAATATAATTTCAATCGAATGTACTACATTAAAGGCCTACTGAAACCCACTACTACCGACCACGCAGTCTGATAGTTTATATATCAATGATGAAATCTTAACATTGTAACACATGCCAATACGGCCGGGTTAGCTTACTTCAGTGCAATTTTTAATTTCGCGCGAACTATCCTGCTGAAAACGTCTCGGTATGATGACGTCTGCGCGTGACGTCACGGATTGTGGAGGACATTTTGGGACAGCATGGTGGCCAGCTATTAAGTCCTCTGTTTTCATCGCAAAATTCCACAGTATTCTGGACATCTGTGTTGGTGAATCTTTTGCAATTTGTTCAATGAACAATGGAGACAGCAAACAAGAAAGCTGTAGGTGGGAAGCGGTGTATTGCGGCAGGTGTTGTGCTGGATAACGCACCCCCGCCGTAAAATGCACCCCTTGACTGGTGTGCCGGATAACACAGCCGGTGTTTCATTGTTTACATTCCCGGAAGATGACAGTCAAGCTTTACCATTGGCCTGTGGAGAACTGGGACAACCGAGACTCTTACCAGGAGGACTTTGAGTTGGATACGCAGACACGGTACCGTGAGTACGCATGCAGCTGCGGCTTCCAAACATTTGATCGCTTGCCCGTACGTGCGTGGCGCTATGTGCATGTCACGTACGGAACTTTGGGGACTTTGGGGAAATATATGTGCTGTATGAACTTTGGGGAGGTGAACAGTACTTTGGGCTGTGGGATTGAGTGTGTTGTGCAGGTGTTTGAGTTGTATTGGCGGGTTATATGGATGGGAGGGGGGAGGGGTTTGTTATGCAGGATTAATTTGTGGCATATTAAATATAAGCCTGTTTGTGTTGTGGCTAATAGAGTATATATATGTATTGTGTTTATTTACTGTTTTAGTCATTCCCAGCTGAATATCAGGTCCCACCCGCCTCTCACAGCATCTTCCCTATCTGAATCGCTCCCATTGCCCTCTAGTCCTCCACCCTCACTTTCCTCATCCACGAATCTTTCATCCTCGCTCAAATTAATGGGGAAATCGTCGCTTTCTCGGTCCGAATCGCTCTCGCTGCTGGTGGCCATGATTGTAAACAATGTGCAAATGTGAGGAGCTCCACAACCTGTGACGTCAGGCTACTCGTCTGCTACTTCCGGTACAGGCAAGGCTTTTTTATCAGCGACCAAAAGTTGCAAACTTTATCATCGATGTTCTCTACTAAATCCTTTCAGCAAAAATATGGCAATATCCCGAAATGATCAAGTATGACACAGAACGGACCTGCTATCCCTGTTTGAATAAGAAAATCGCATTTCAGTAGGCCTTTAATTTTAATCCCTGAAGGGAAATTAATTTTTTTCTATTGAGTTGCATACCATGCTCACGCCAAGAAGAAATGTCAGAGTGATGTGGCCCAAACATATGCTTCTGAGCTGACTCTGAGGTTCAGTTCAAGAACACCTCAATGGTCAGAAAGGAGTAAGACTAGCATCTCTCCCAGAAATGGTTGCTACTTGTTTAACCCTCAGGGAATTATTCAATATTATGAACGTTATAAGTCAGAGGGGTCCTACTCATAAAAGTGTTAAAAAAATTAGCCATATATTTTATTATTTTACTTTTAATAATTAGATCTGTAGATCATTTTCAGGTCTATCCATTGATATCTACTTGTTCTTTTTTTATGTTTTTGTATGTTTTATACCCTTTTTGTCAAAGAAAACCTTTTTCTTTGTATGACGTAAACAAAAATGATGCAATATTTCTCCCCCATAACTCAGAACCCAAATATTTGATGTGAAGTAGTTGGAGCATTTAATAAGTCAATAATTCCCAACAACATTGATTTTGATTCATAATAATTCTTTGACCATTGACCGTTTTAGATTCAAAAATGACATTAAAAGATCCTTGCACCCTTGAGGGTCCTTCTCATATATATATATATATATATATATATTTTTTTTTTTTTTTTAAACTTTCAACACTTAAATCTCTAGATCAACTTCAGATGTATTCGTTGATAATAATGTTTTGTAATTTTTTTATGTTTTGTATGTTTTATTTCCTTTTTGTAAAACAAACCCCATTTTTAGAATGGAATAAACAAAAACTATTCAATATTTTCCTTCCTAAAAACCTTAAATAGGTCAGTAATTCACAACAACGGTGATTTTGATTAATAATAACTGTTCGAGCAGTGACTGTTTTAATGAATAACAATATAAGACCTTTAGATCTTTGAGGGTCCGACTCAAAAAAGTGTTAAAAGTAAGTCATATCTAAAAAAAATGTTTTTACTTTGAATGCTTAAATGTCTAGATCAACTTTAGATCTATCTGTAGATATTAAGTTGTTGTTAATATTTTATGTTTTTGTATGTTGTACGGCCTTTTTGTCAAAGTAAACAATTGTTTTCTTATAGAACAAACCGTTAACAATATCAATGTAAAAATGACAATAGAAAAATACCAATAATAACAATACTCAACGAACAAAAAAAAGAACAATGAGGCAACACACAAACTCATCGAGAACGTATATTACAAACCAAGGATGGTCTTTGCAAGTGGGCCTGTGGCAAATGATGCACAAGTGAACTACTCTTTTTCTGTCCGTTCACAATGTGAAATGTTTAGTGCACTACCCAGACTGGGATTGCTGCCGCTGATGTCCCCTTTCTTGACCGGCAGGCTCGCTTTGGAGGACTAAATATGTTGCTGACTGCATGACCGGCAAGCGGGTCCTTGTGGCCTTTGCTGGCGTAATGGCGGCTCTGTCTAGAGTCTCCTAAAATGTGCCGTCTGTAACCTTTTGTGCCATTCCATGTGGGTTTGATGTTTGTAAAAACCACAAAGGCATTGTAACAGGAAATGTCCACCATATGACCAAAAAAAGGGTCCACTTGCATGACCTCCTCCTGCAAGACTCGGTGGTAGAACAATGATTTTAGGTGGATTTTTTTAGGTTAACAAACCTACAAAAATGAGTGGATAACACCAGATTGCATCATATGACAAACATTCTTTTATAATCTTTGACAAACAAAAAAATAAAGTATTTGTCGCACGCTATTGTGACACACATTACCATACACAATTTTGTCACCTTTTGTTTGGGCGGTAAGACCATTTAGGTATTCAGTTGCTGTTTGAGCAGTTCATTTGTTTATCCTTGTGTTTTTCTTTTTTACCGCCCCTTTGTTTTCTGTTACAGACCCAACCACTCCCTGAGCCGGGCATAATTACCAGGGGGTGCTGCAGTCGGTTTAATTAAAAGGCCTATTTAGTCACACCTGTACAAACAGGAAGGCACTGGCTGATTACTCTTCGTTGACACAGGACTTCGGATTCATGCTCTGGATTCATGCTCTGGATTCTTCTCCTCGATTCAAGTTCCTGTAAGACCTTTGGCCTTCCTTACCTGTATAGTCTTCCTCCCGGCTAAAGGAGCCACTCTATTTCTGATTATATTTTACCTGTTGCAGTTTTTTTAGCGGTGCAATCTTTTGTTCCTTCTTTATGCACTGTATTTTTTGTTGTCTACATATGTTTTGCTCTTTATCCGTCTTGAGCAATAAAGACACTTTTTGTTCATACCACTGCCTGTGTTTTGCATCTCGGGATCTGCTAGCCTCTTTGAGAGTATCAACAAGCTTGACAGAAGTCAGTCGGTAATATGGATACCGCAAAACAGGAGAACATTTTTTGTGCGCTAAGGGCTCACGGACAAACAATTTGTTGTCATGAGCATTGGACATTGGACGAGATGGTCAGATTGCTAAAAGAGCTTTGTGCTCGCTTATTTTTTCTCCGCAACCCACTACCTACCTCACAGACTCTGCTCGAGTGGTATATATGCTGGACCTCCTTTCTGGCCGCGCTGCCAACTGGGCCATGGCAGTGTGCGAAAAGAGGCCCGCGGTGCGTGAGGACTTATCTCTTTCTCGTGGAGATGAGAAAGGTGTTTTGACCACCCGATGAGAGAACGGGAGACTGGTCTTCATCTCCTCTCCATTCGCCAAGGGGCAACGTCAGTGGCAGACCACTCCATTACCTTTCACATTCTGGCAGCGGAGAGGGATTGGGACGAGAAGGTGCTGGGCTGCAGCTTTTTGGGCAGTCTCAGCTCCTGTGTGCAGGACGAGTTAGCTACTCGGGATGAGACAAATATTTTAGAGGCACAATTCTCATGCCTCCGTCCGCTATCCAAGGGGCGGCATCAGACCTTTACAAGAACCTATACAGCTGGTAGCCAATTGTTCTTCCACAGCGGAAAGGTCTTGGAGGCTGCGTCTCAAGTTGTGTCTCTACTACGGCGAGCCGGACCACAGCATC
The DNA here is from genome assembly GCF_033978685.3 of Nerophis lumbriciformis. Classification (NCBI taxonomy): domain Eukaryota; kingdom Metazoa; phylum Chordata; class Actinopteri; order Syngnathiformes; family Syngnathidae; genus Nerophis; species Nerophis lumbriciformis. Next base: position 34,184,412 of record NC_084549.2, read on the forward strand.
GCCTGTTGTACCATCCGGCCAAGACGGTGTCGTTCATCAGCGAGCAACATCCATCTGAGGAGTTTGTCTGTGTCGCCTGTGGTTGCCCTTCTCCAATTGGAAAGTACGCTTTCTTGGTCTGGTGAGGCGTTACCCATTAATACCTTAATTGACTCAGGGGCTGACAATAACTTTATAGATTGTGAACTCGTTAAAAGTTTTAAGATTCCCATTGTTCGTGTAGCTCCTCCTGAAGTTGTTCACTCACTTAACGGGAGGCACCTTGATAATATTATCTGTCAGAAGCAGGCGGGCTCCCTCCTTCTGGCTAGGAATCATCAGGAAGCAATCAGCTTTTTTGTTATACCGTCTCGCTCATCTCGGGTGGTTCTTGGCCTCACCTGGTTTCAACGTCATAGTCCTAATGGTCATTGCTAAAAATCACAAACTGGAGCACTTTTTGTCATTTTCAATGTTTGCAATCAGCCTCGTTACCTGTCACTCAACCTGGTTCTCCTCCCCCAGTTTCAACGCAACTATCATCTGTACCGAAAGAATATAATTCGCATTGAGGTTTTTTGTAACGATCGTGCCATGTCTCTTCCCCACCTTCCCTACGATTGTGCCATAAATTTATTACCTGGTTCCCCTCTTCTTTTATCACGGTTATATAACATCTCACAGCCAGAACAAAAGGCCCTCGAGGAATATATTTCCTCTTCACTCGTCACAGGGAACATATGGCCCTCGTCTGGTCCGGTAGCGGCAGGATTTTTTTTTGTCAAGAAAATGGATGGCTCGCCTTGTATTGATTTCCGCGTTCTTTAACAAGATTACTGTCAGAAACAAATGCCTTCTTTTTCTTCTTGACTCTGTGTGTTATTTATCTTCGAAGAATAACTTGCAACGTTGCTTCTTGTTGACTCTTTATTATTGTCTTGCAGCTCACATGCCAGCGTTAACTCTTACACTTACGGAACTCCCCCCTCGACCAGTACACATGAACTCAGATCAATGCGCGAATACACAAAACAGTCCCCCGGATACCACACTCACGACATCTCCCTTCTTTTAAGTTAAAAGTTAAAGTTAAAGTTAAAGTACCAATGATTGTCACACACACTAGGTGTGGTGAAATTTGTCCTCTGCATTTGACCCATCCCCTTGTTCACCCCCTGAGAGGTGAGGGGAGCAGTGGGCAGCAGTGGGCAGCAGCGTTGCCGCGCCCGTTAATCATTGTTGGTGATTTAAACCCCAATTCCAACCCTTGATGCTGAGTGCCAAGCAGGGAGTTAATGGGTCCCATTTTTATCGTCTTTGGTATGACTCGGCCGGGGTTTGAACTCACAACCTACTAATCTCAGGGCAGACACTCTAACCACTAGGCCACTGAGTAGCCAAAGACATTAGACGCATGAGCAGGCGTTGGCACCGTAGGGGAACCATATCGAGATCCTTGTTGTTGATTAGTGGGGCTAGTGGTTTGTGGTCCGTGTGTACTGTGAAGCTGTCTAATCCATACAGGTAGTTGGAGAATCTTTCACAGGCCCAAACAACCACCAAATACTCTTTCTCTATTTGCGCATAGCGCTGTTCTGCATCAGTCAATGTTCTGGAGCAATAAACTACTTTTTTTAGTCCCTCGACATGACGCTGTAGCAGCACGCCACCTAGCCCAAAGCTACTTGCATCTGCGCTCAGTATTGTGGGTTTCTTTACACCATAGAATGCAAGTGTGGGTGCTGTGGAGATGAGTTGTATCACCTTGTTGAAAGCGTCGACTTGTGCTGCGTTCCAGTTCCATTACGGGTCAGTTTTCAGCAGGTCGTTGAGCGGTTTTATCACTTCTGACAGGTTGGGCAAGTATCTACCCAAATAATGAACCATGCCCAGGAACCTCCGGTGGCCTGACGTGTCATCTGGCGGCTGCAGCTCTGTGATGGCACTTACTTTTGAGGAGTCGGGACAGATGCCTTCTTCATCGATGAGGTGCCCCAGGTCAGCTGCTTTTGACGCAGACGGCACTTTCTGTCGTTGAGCTTTGAGCCTGCACTCTCCAGGATCTGCAGGACATTCTGGAGTCTCTTTTCCTGCTCTTTGTCATTCCTGCCGTGGACGAGAATATCATCCATGTACACCTCAACCCCCTCCTGGCCTCTGAACAGCACCGAGATCTCCCTCTGGAAAATCTCTGTTGCACTGGAGATCCTAAACGGGGATTGAAGAAGTACATGCCCATGGGAGTGATGAATGTGGTCAGCTTGGCCGTTTCCTTCTCCAGCGGTATTTGTCAGAAGCCATTAGCCGCATCAAGCAGAAAGAATACTCGGGATTCTGCCAACCGTGGCAGTATGTCATTCATGGTGGGTAAGACGTACCTCTCACTTTTAACTGCCACGTTCAGTTTCTTTAAATCGACACAGATTCTCACATCAGCTGTTCGTTTAGGAACCGGGTCCATCGGGGGGCACCACTTCGTTGGTTCTGTTACTTCCTCATTGACGCCACATTTCACCATTCTCTGTAGTTCAGCTTTAACTTTGGGGAGCATGGGTGCGGATACTCTCCTGGCCGTGCTCACGCTGTACGGTACAGCAACATCTCGCAGACATATTTTAACGGGCTTTATCTTCAGAAAGCGCACATCTGTGTCAAATGTGCTTTGGACTTCATCATCTCTTTTCACCAGTCCCATGGCCACTGCGATAGCTCGGCCTAAGATATTGCTGCAGCTGTTTGTTTTGACCACATGTATGACAAACCTGTATCGCTGTCCTTTGTATTTTGTATCTGTATGTACCTTGAAGGTCACAAGAGTGTCTCTGATGGTTAGTTTGACAGTCCATGGTGTATTAGTGTCTGCGATTTGGTGTACTTTGTTTTGATCTCACCTAGATTAGAATCATACAGAAAATACAGTTATAACACACATATTTAGTCATTGGGGCTTTCGACATAACACAAACATAATAGTATATTATTTTGTTAGCGCGTTTAGACCAAATGTGACACGCCGCAAAATTATTGTGAAGACCGGAAGTGTGTGGCTGGTGGGAAAAAGAGAGCTATCGACATTGGCCGTGTTAGAACGAGACAAGACTCCTGAATTTAAAAAAGTGCCTCTCGACTTTCTACTTGCCAAACTTGCACTACAATTTACCAGATCGTTAGTTAAAAAAGTTTACCATTTGGAGCAATTTAATACTCACATATTCGCTGTGATGGGCAAGCTACTTGGAAAATTTAGTGAGCGAAGCTTCAAGTTACTCTCTGTTAAATGTAACTAAGCTTCAGGGGAATCTATCCCCGGAGAATTGTAGCAAGCTACACGACAAGCTACACGGATAAAGTAGCTTGCTACATCAAAGCTACATTTAACGGCATTTATACCTGTCGGCCCACATATATGATATCAATGTTAACAGTAAGGGTCCATTACTATTAACTATCTGTCATTTAGCTGGGTACACCCTACAACTACCTCTTGGGGTCACCATACCCCACTGTATGTATTTATTCAGTTTGCCTTTTCTTTGGCCCATCACTATAATGTTATTAATTTTCTTTGCCTACAGTAAAAAAAAAAAACATCATTCTATATCCATTTTCCAAGCTACTGGAAAATGGGGTCAAGCTACGTAGCTTATCTACATGTAAATTGTTACTCCTCATCACTGCGTATTTGTGATCAACTCTCCAATTGCATCCTGCTCTAACAGTAGCTCATGTTGTGTTGGTCACATACGTTTGGTGTCACTGAGAAAAAGGATACTATAGTTGGGTAGTTTTAATAAAAAATGTTTTCTTCTTGCTTTGTTTTCTTCTCCGCTCCACTTGGGTAGCTTCATCTTTATAAAAACCTCTAATTGCTGCGCTAACCTGCTCAGTGGCCTTGTGGTTAGAGTGTCCGCCCTGAGATCGGTAGGTCGTGAGTTCAAACCCCGGACCCATTACCTCACTCAGCATCAAGGGTTGGAATTGGGGGTTAAAAACACCAAAATGATTCTCGAGCGCGGCTACCGCTGCTGCTCACTGCTCCTCTCACCTCCCGGGGGTGGAACAAAGGGTTGGGTCAAACGTAGAGGGTCATTTCACCACAACTAGTGTGTGTGTGCGACTATCAGTGGTACGTTAACTTTAATTTTAACTAAGAGGTTTGCTTTGGTCTGTCTTTTGGAATGAAGTCTGCACAAGCACAGTAGCATTGAATGTACATCAAGTGAGAAAATGATCATGATTGATGAACCATTTTAATGTATTCTAAAGCGCTAAAATTATTTAAAAAAATTAAGAATTGCTTTTTTATTTTTTTATTTAAACGTGTTGGGGTGGCAGCATGGGGATTCCAAAAGGGACAAGCAGTAGAAAATATATGGATGGATGGATGGAGATGTTTTGGGGCCCCTGGAAACTGCCTATGTTTCCCTAATGGTAAGTCTGCCCCTGATAACACAGTTCAAAGGACAAATATTAATAATTATATGATATTATCATCAGGCGTTCTGTCAGGGAGGAGTTGATCTCCTCATTTACTAATCAATTCATGCATCAGCCTTCACCTGGGTCCCATAAACTATGGCTGATGGCAGACAAAATGTGATTGTGGATAGAGGTGATTGTATAATTTTTTCCTCAATGAACTGGTTGCCTTCGAAAGAATATAACTAGTTCAGAGCCCAGAGCTGCAACCCTCACATTAAAGAGACCAAGTTAAAGCTATGTAATTGGGATATTATCAGGGTGCTGAGACACCTTGGAGGGATTAAATAATTCCTCTTAGAAACACCTGGAGTCCCCTAAAGAGAGCTGGAATATTTTCCCTGCACAAGAGATGTCTTGGTTATCATGCTGAGTACAGTTAAGCCCTAAATTATTCATACACCGATCACATTATGAGTTCAAGTAAATTTCTCTATGCTGAACGGGTATCTTCTGGCTTGATGTGAAACAAGAACGTGGCAATACAGATGTGGACCACGAAAAACTTGAGTTGAAAGAGCAGCTGGAACGGATGTGGAAGGTCAAGGCTAGCCTGGTCCCCATGGTAGTGGGACAGCTCGGAGCAGTAACCCCCAAACTGGGAGAGTGGCTCCAGCAGATCCCAGGAACTTAAAGTGTTGTAATCAATCATAAATATCAAGCAGCTAAAATGTGCCAAACATGGCTAAGTGTGGAGAGTGTTTTGCATTTTTCCCATCATGCTTTGTAATAGGTGTAATTTGTTATGGTGCATCAGCGTTTAAAAAAAATATCCACACATTTCAGTGAGCAGGTTGTTACATGTGACCATGTCTGTTGATATTTTGTGTTGGCTGTATTTTTTTTGCACCGTGACTAGGGAAGGTTGTGCACACTGGGTCATATAATAAATTGCTGCTCCTTCAACTACTTAAGAACTATTTAATAATAATAATAATAATAATAATAATAATAATAATAATAACACTAACACAAATAATAATAATATTACATTTTATTTATAAGGCGCCTTTCTGGGCACTCAAGGACACCACACAAAATCACAACAATAAAATCAAATTGGATAAAAACAACAACAACAACAACAACAACAACAAAGAGACAACAAAAGATGATTACAATGCAGTCAGGAATATTTGTGTTTTGAGTCTTGATTTGAAGAGGCATACACCTAAATTACTCACAATGTCCATGAGATGACAACATTATAGTTGCATTAGGATTGCTAGACTACAAACATAAATCCAATTTTAGGACATCTGCGAGCTGCAACCTGACAGGATTGTTGTTTGGCCACTCCATTAGGAAGCATACTACTGTATGGCAATAACACATAAAACACCTTTTCTTAAGTAAGCATTCTTATGAATTTTACTCGAAAATCATTACATTTTTCCTCAGCATAACCAAAGTTAGTGTATTAGGTTTTAACATAGGGCTGTCAGAGTTAAAACATTAATTGATATAATTAATCACAAAATGTTATTGCAATAATTATTTATAAACACAGATGAATCTCGCAATTTGTTTTGATTGCACATACTTCTTTACCTTAACACCGGATGGTTACCTGAAAGGTGGAGCAGCTTGTTATACGGTCAGTGATCAAATCAATGCATACTTTACGTCCGTGCGATGATAAGTGAGGAAATGTCAGCCATACAGGACTTTTGTTAAAACTGTTAGCAAGTTTTGAACAAAAAAAATTATGTGCATTCAAGTAAAACATGTGAAAACATTCCTGTATTATTATCTGACAATAAAATTGCATTTCTGTCAAAATATAGGGGTCTTTTTTAAAGTAAATTGATTCATGCATGCAAAAGTGTAAATAATCTGATAAAAAAATTTTTTTTAATCATTTGACAGCACTATTTAAAATATATGGTTTTCTTTTTATTTTATTTTACAAATGCTGCTGGCCGACTTACACTTTGAAAACCTCTGCAGTCAAAGCAACTTTACATTTAAAACATTAGCTTGGATATAGGAATAATTTTGAAAATGGATTTAAAACAATCGACCAATCAACACAAATTCTTACAATATCAGCATTGTTTGGACATAATCATTTTCAGCTAAAAGATACCCATTCCCCAAATCAAATTCTTTTTTTTTTTCTTCCCAATACAATGTAATGCATCACACAGTTCCAGTCGTCTCATTACAGCACGTCCAAAAAGGAGTAGGAAGAAGCAGAGCTTATTTAATCCTACCCCTTTTCATACCACAGCAATTTTATCCAATTTCCTTGTTCTCTGTAACATAACAGTGAACAAATAAATAATAAATAAATGATGTACCAATGTTTTGCTTTATTCATTATTGATGTGTTTCTTGCTACTTTATGTTGTATATTTTTTTACATGAGATTTCCAATTAATTGTATCATCTATTATTACACCCAAAAATGTGTTTTCTTTTACCCTTTCAATATTTACTCTGTCTATTTGTATTTGTGTTTGACATTCTCTTCTACTGTTACCAAATAGCATTATTTTAGTCTTACTGAGATTCAAAGATAGTCTGTTTTTGTTAAACCATCTTTTTAATGTGTTAATTTCTTCTGTTAGTATGTGTATTAGCTTCTGTGTGTTCTCTCCTGAACAAAATGCTGTTGTGTCATCTGCAAATAATACTAACTTTAAGTCCTTTGTAACTTTACAAATGTCATTTATATATACATTGAACAATGTTGGTCCGATTATTGATCCCTGAGGTATACCACAAGATATGTTTAGCTCTGTGGAAGTGTGTTCGCCTATCTTCACGTATTGCTTCCGGTTAGTTAAATAGCTTTTTATCCAGTTCAAGACCAACCCTCTGATGCCATACCTTACTAATTTGTTTATTAAGATGTTATGATTAATTGTGTCAAATGCTTTTGTTAAATCCATAAACACTGCAGCAGCACATTTTTTACTATCTATTGCATTTGTGATCTCTTCCGTTATTTCGATTAATGCCATTGATGTTGAGATGTTGGCTCTGTATCCGTATTGGTTGTCTGTGAGTGTTTTGTTTTTATTTATGAATCCGTCTAATCTGTTTATGAACAGTGTTTCAATGATTTTAGAAAATTGTGGAAGTAGAGAAACAGGTCTGTAGTTTGTAAACTGGTGTTTGTCTCCAGTCTTATAAAACGGTACGATTTTTGCTATTTTCATATTGTCTGGGAATTTGCCTGTTTGAAATGATAGGTTGCTGATTTTTGTTAAAGGTTCTGAAATCTCTTCAGCAACATTTTTTATCGTTTTCATATCAATTTCGTTGCAATCAATTGAGGTCTTGGATTTACCTTTTTTCAAAATATTGATTAGTTCCTCTTTTGTCACTCCTTCTAGGAACATAGAGTTGGGGTTTCTATCTATGGTGTCATTCCAGTCCTCAACTGACTCAGGATCTGGATTATTTTCCTCCAGATTTGGTCCAATGTTCACAAAGTACTTATTGAAGCTTTCAACTACTTCGTTCATATTGTAATTTTTTACATTTCCATCTAAAAAGTATTTAGGATAGTCCCTTTTAGCACCATTTTTAATAATTCTATTTTGGATGCCCCTTGTTGCTCTCATATTGTTTTTGTTCAGGTCCAATAATTGACTGTAATATTATTTTCTAAGTGTTCGTATTATGCTGGTTAGCTTGTTTTTATACGTCTTGTACATGTTTTCTGCTTCTGTAGATCTTTGTGTTATAAATGTTTGACATTGGTTTTACAATTTGGTATGAACTGTATTAATACTTAAGAGTGTAGAAAAAAAACAGATGGACAATATAATTATTATAACCCCTTTATTTTCACTGGAGTACATAAACGTCACATCTTTGTTTTCTCCCATCCAAAAAGAGTCTCTATCAGTAAAAAACAAATGAACAAACATCCACAAAGTACATCACTGCTAGGTTCTTCATTTTCTTTGTAGACACATTTCACAGAACTGCAGTCTTTTTTTGTACGTTTTAAGGAATGAAATGTCAAACACACAGCTTAGTCCAGCTATCAAGGAAAGACATGCTTTTTTTTAATAAATAAAAAAACAACAACAACTTTCTTGTCATACAAATTGAACCAGCATGCCATGAACAGTTTCCTAAATCTTAAATACGTTTATACTTCAGACGTGTATTCATTATAACACCTAACAACTCAATTACCTTCATATATCTTTTGGTGAAGTGAAGTGGTGGAAAAGAAAAAGTAAAAGTTAGTTCTATATGGAACTAGAAGACCTTATCGATGCATTATTCAAAAAAATATTTCCGATAGATTTTGCTCCTGCATGCATCGTTTTTCAAAATCATTATTAAAATATAACTGCGATAAACTTCATTCATCGTTCCTTCTTATTGAGTCGAGTGACCGTTTTGCATGTCATCCAGTAGCTGAAAATTGTAGGCGAAAGTCATAGAAGAAAAAACAAACAGCTGTGGGTCCTTGTACCTTTCGTTAATTCTATTTCCAAATCTGAAACGCAAATCAAAAAACAAAATTGGGGTTGTTTTTAGATTTTTATTTTATATGTCAGATTTTAAAACAAACAAAAAAGGGTTACATTTCATTAAAATATTGCCATCAAATTGGATTTTGTGCTGTTTTCCTTTTTTGGATTTTTAGTTTTCCAGATAAACACAAAAATCGAATATATGTTCATCCAAAATGCAACAATGCGTGTTTATCTGTGTGATGACAAATTGAACCGGAAGCAGTATTTTAGGTTCGTGCACCTTCCATTCATTCTATTTCAAATTCTTAAATGCAAATCAAAAAACAAATTGCGGGCCATTTTTTCTATTTTCATTTCTGAAACAAAAGTTGGACAACTATTTAATGACACTTTTTTAAAACGACATCTGCTGAACACAGATGTTACCGTTATGCTAAACACATGCTAAACACAAAGGAAAAGCTAAAATACTGCTTCCGGATCAATTTGTCATCACACAGATAAACATGCAGTTTTGCATTTTGGATAAACATGAATTGGATTTTTGTGTTTATCAGGAAAAATAAAAATCCATAAAAGGAAAACAGCACAAAATCAAATTTTATGGCAATATTTTAATGAAAATCAACCCTTTTTTGTTTGTTTTAAAATCTGCCATATAAAATACAAATCGAAAAACGGCCCTAGTTTTATTTTTTGATTTGCGTTTCAGAATTGGAAGTAGAACAAACGGAGGGTACACGGACCAACATCCTTGTTTAGCAGGAGTCCTATTGCCGTTTTAAAAAAAGTCTCATCCAATAGTTGTCCAACTTTTGTTTCAGAAATGAAAACAGAAAAAAATGGCCCGAAATTTGTTTTTTGATTCGCATTTAAGAATTCGAAATAGAATGAACGGAAAGTGCACAGACCGCTGTGCTTGAACTAGAGCAGTGAAGTGAAACTGAAAGATGCACCAACAAAACGTTTAAATAAAAAGTGTGGACTCGCTTTGGCTTTTGTGGTTAGGCTGGGACAAAGCTGAGTAAGGACTTTACAGTACATAATGTAGAAAGTGTCTCGCAGAATGATTGGTGCCTGACTTGACAAACATGCACTTGTTCACCAGTGATCTGTCATGACCTGTAACACAGGTCATTCCTTCTCATGCTTTTTGTTGTTATTCTTCTTGGTTTTGAGTCTATTTCTGTTTCAGCGCTCCTTCCTTTGTTTGTGTTCTGCTTGCTAGGTGCGCTGATTACACACACCAGTTTCTGATTATTGATTAGTGTGCTTACCTTCTGCCTCCTCTAATCCCGCCCTGTTTTATACCCTTCTCACCGTTCAGTTTGATTGTTCGCTACCGGTGACAGTTATGTTAGCACCAGCTCGTTGCTACCATGAGTAATCATGTTTTCTGACGTTACTGCCTTTTTGATACTCGTGCTAAGCTAAGTTTGCCTTGTGCTTTCCGTGCGCCTCAGAGCGACACATCGTTTTGTATATGGAATTCAAATGCTCTTACCTACATGCTGCTTCTACCGCTTCCCGTCTTTTTGCATCCTAGGGACACGAGCTTTGCAACAATGCGATGATCATGGGTTATTCAGAACAATATATCGATTATTGCAATATCGTGATAGTCTCGGGGATTGTGAACCGTGTATGTTGTATTGTATCAACCTGAGATTCCCAGTCCTTTCATCATCCCAAACAAGCTTCCTAATCTAATTTCAAAGCTAACAATTTTAAATTTCTTGGTCTGCTAACTTTGACTTTATATTCTCCCTTGTAAGGAGAAAACCATTCTTCAGGTCTCTTTTTTTTGCACTTGTTTGAAATTCAATGCCTTCACAAACGTTGAAAAAAAAACTCTCAAAGGAGTTTTGAACTAAAGCAATGGAGTTTCAAGGTAATCTTTATGCCAAAGGTGCTCTCTTCTATCGTGCCAGAGGCCAAATCACTTCTAAAATTTGACAGGTTTTGTCAGTGAAGGCTTACAAATGTAACCAATTGCAGGCTTCAACGCACAGAGAAGACACATGCATTACAAAAAGTAATTTTTAGCACACATCTTGTTTTGCTTTGTGTTTTCCTGAATCTTCCTTCATGGTGCAAATAGATAGGCTTTGCTTTTCCCTCCAGTAACGAGGCTTGATGAAACGCTTCAATTGTCCCTTTTTGTTTTCAAGTTTTGTCACATATTTGGTGTCACTTTTCAACACAATGTCTCCAAAATTAAGACTTAATGCTCATGAATAATTACATATTAGGTTGTTATATGAAAATATACAATAGATCACTGTTATTGCAAAGTTGTGTTCCAAGACCCCCAGCAAATAGCAAGTGGTTAATACGATTTGAGAGCTGTCCGTATGCATGCTGTACTGCATACACTTCAGACACATTTTATGCTGTTTTACCACGTTTTAAAAGTAAAAAAAAAAAAAAAAAAAATATATATATATATATATATATATATATATATATATATATATATATGTTTTTGACCAAAAACTGGTGAATTATCAAGTGCTAAATCTCAAATTTGCAGGGATACACTACATGGTACATTGGAACCAGCAAAACCAAACAGAATCCATTCCATGATGCTAATTGACTTACACGTTCTATTTTCAACAAAGCAATAAAACCTTCTTTTATTTGTGTCAGAATGTCGACAGGCAGCACACGGTAAGATCACATATTAAATAACAAAAATATGAAATGGAAAATAACATTTTCTGGCAAGATTTTCTGGTCATTTCGAAGCAATCATGTTTCCAATATATGCTGTTCATATTAGCATCTGCTTGGTAACATCTATTTGTACTTGCATATATAAATATATATATATTTGTATTACTATTGTATCCTATATCACAACATGTTCCAATGTTGTTTTATTGTAATCACAATTTTCGGTAACACTTTAGTATGGGGAACATATTCTAAGTAACAAAGACTTAATTTAGAGTTATTTGGTTAGGGTTAGGCTTAGGTTAAGAGGGTTAGGGATAGGGTTAGGCCATGCAGAATAAGGCATTAATAAGTAATTAATAATGACTAATTAAGAGCCAATATGTTACTAATTTGCATGTTAATAAGCAACTAATTAATGGTGAATATGTTCCCCATACTAAAGTGTTACCCACTTTTCTTCACTGTCACTATGTTGTGGTTTCACCACAAAAGAAACAAGCAAATGCAATACAAACTTGGAGAGTTGATTCTTTAAATGCTCTTGCTGATACCACACAGACACTTATAAGATTAAAATTGTTATGCATCAGTTAAGGTATATTATATCACAAATATTGGTTACACTACAAATTGTCATGATCTGCGTGGCAGTTTGTGTGTTGTTTTCCTGTATTTAGTGTTTCTTCTTAGCTAGCACTCATCATTTTGTTTTACTTCCTGTTTTGGTTTTGTATGGCAGTGACTTTGCCACTGTTTGTGAGCACTGTTCTTCACACCTGCTCTTGATTAGTGATCAGGGGACTCACGTGCCTCCGATCACAAATAGGAATGGGAATTGAAAACGGGCTCTTGTTCAGAACCGCCTCCCAGTGTATCCGTTCTTGGAATCGCTTGCCATTCTTTCTAAACGATTCTCTTAACGAATCCGGTGGTTGACAATGGTACCATTACACAACCACGTCAAACAGCATCATAGTACCCACTGCGGCAGAAACGCTTCAAAGTCTTTTACAAGAGATTGCAACAGCGCTACTTGTAATTATTGCAAGTCTGCTATTTCATCAAGAGGAGGCTATACAAATGATATGCTGAAACATTTAAACACAGCATGCAATAACAATAAATGAATCCGATCTCATCTCAGCAGCAGTCATCTGGCGTAAATACAACAGGTACTAACTAACACCGCCTAATTGAGATGAATGCCTTCTCATTTAGATAAAAATGACGCGAGACATATTCTGACTGGCTCTGAGGCGGGCAGTACCAGCTCCAGTTCACGTCTGCTGCTCGATGAATGTCATCGAGCAGCGACTATGTTTGTGGTCAGAAGATTGCACCAATTTGCCGCAGTAGACACTCCTTTTTTTGGGTCGGTGACTGTTCAATTCTAGTCAGAAAAGTTGCATGTTTTTTTCCAATCGCACTTTCACTCAGTCATTTTCATTTAACAGGTGAAATTCAGAAAATTTGAATTCCATGTAAAAGTCCATTCATGTCAGCAATTAACTTTAAATGTGAAACTAATATTTTATATTAACTCATGACATGAAAAGTAAGATATGTCAAACATTTATGTGTTATAATTTTGATGATCACAGCTTACGGTTTTAAAAAAAGACACATTTTTGGAGATTTTCAGCTCAAGGTTTTCATACTTTGTGAGCCATAATCATCACAATTATAATAAATAATGGCTTGAAATATCTCACTTTGCATGTAATGAGTTAATGTTTTACAAAATGTTATATTCCTGTGTAATTTCCACATCATTTGTTTTGTTAAATTCTACAGAAGAATATTTATTTCTTATTTTTTCCCCAAAAAATGTTTTTCTATGCTACGTATGTGCCTCCTAAGACTGTAGGCGTTGCAAAGCCATGTTACCTTTGAACTAAACAACAACGATGCTAATCCACCTTTTTGTTCTCTTTTTTTCCAAATAAGAATGGATAAGAGAACCGGTTAAGAAACAAATTGTTAAGCACAATCGAAAGTAAAATCGGAACCAGAAAAATCTTATCAATTCCCATCCCTAATCACAAATCAGGAGGGTTTATCCGTCAGTGTTGTCTTTCTTGTGACAATGGTTCAGAGTGTCTTGATTATTGCCTGCATAATTAAAATACCTTATCTACACTTCGCCTACCGTCTCTGCATCCCACCCCAACGACCGACATGTGAGTCTGTGACACAATTGTACCCCAATTAGTTATATTTTTTAGGTTTCATTGTAGGTGTTATTCGAGTCAGGTACTCTATGTCATCTAATGAGTGCCTGACTGTGTATTTATTCTTGTAGATGCAATCTATATGCTGATTTATAGGGCTTGGCCAGTCCTCCAGGTCCTCACAGACTGTAGTGAGGCCCCCATTAAGCAGTGGCAGTGACCTCCACCTAATGAGGATTAATGCTGGAGGTTTTGTTCAGACAAAACTCCATTCTTCCATTCCAACCTGCCTCTAATTAATTCTGATTACTCTGCTAACATGTCGATAGGGAACGCTATAGATATAAAGATGGATTTAGGGACTGCAGTTGGAAAGCTCTGACAATGACATTAGCAATGAGATTGCAATTTAAAATTAGAAACACACATAAGGGAGAAATGGAGAAGGAAATGTAACACTTACCGTGTCACATACTGTAATATTTTCAACCTTGACATGGACTGCTGCTTCTTAGAGTTTATTGGTTTCCATTCATCATTGTGTTGCTATGGTGACACATAAAATATTGGAAGTCTCCTTAATTCAGACTGGCTATTTTTAATTTCACACATGCCTGTTTTCCAAAGTAGCATCGATAAAACGGTAAATCTGTAAGTCTTGACTGCGACAAAAAAATGCTATTGATCCATCTCTGACAAAAACACAAACAAACTATTATCAAGTGTGTGTTGTGTTGTCAAAGAGCTCGGAGTTTGTAGAAATGTCTACCAAGTGATCGGTTGGATGGGTGCTCATTGCTTGAGGAATCATTCTGTACATTTAGCACCGTGAGCTCCCAAAAACATGATTTCACACTACCACCTTTCAATAAGGCAAAACACGTTCCAGTGTTGACATTACAGCACAGCTAATACCAGCTGCTCCAAAGTATGTTTCTATATATACAACTTTACCAACAACAAATCCGATCAGATGTTCAAATTGCGTATGCTCCTTCCCCATATCATATCTACATATTGATGTTCACAGCTGCTAAGCAACAACAGTATAAAACACACAAAGAAGAAAGAAGTGAACACCTAGAGCAGGGGTGTCAAACGTACGGAACAGGTTTTATCCGGCCCGTGGGATGAGTTTGCGAAGTATAAAAATGAGCTAAAATGTTTTAATGAAAGAAACAGCTGTTCTAAATGTGTCCACTAGATGACGCCATAGCAATTCTTTGTATCTTTGTAGATGATGCTACATATGTAAAGAAAAAAAAGAAAAACACATGATTTCCTAGACTGGTGCATTGTTAGTGCACCAGTCTAGGAAAATGAACAAACTACGTAAATACAATCCTGTAATTTGATTTTGATATATTTGTTTTATTTTGATAGAATAAAAATGAACACCAATGAGTTGACTGATGAACATTATCACATAATTTATTCAGAAATTATAAATAACGACAAATAAAGATAGAATACTATTAACCACAACATGTAAGTGTAAACAAACCCCAACAACATTATGATTTGTCCATTTTCAGAATGTGCTTGTTCTATTTTTAAACAAAGAAAAACATCTAAAGTTGTCTTTATTTTTAAGTTATCGTACCGTGATTTTACCAGTCCGGCCCTCTTGGGAGTATATTTTTCTCAATGTGGCCCCCGATCTAAAATTAGTTTGACACCCCTGACCTAGACAGTATAGAACAGGATGGAGGTGGAGTGTGGCTTGATTACTGTCCTCTGGAATGTACACAGGAGCCATGTAAGTTAGTCAGTGGGAATGTGGAGGGGGCTCTCTGGTTCGGCGAGGGTGGTCTCGGTGGTGGCCACTAGTCATAGCGGCGCTTCTATCAAGCCCTCCAGAGGGAGGGTGGTGGCATTTTCAGTGGCCCGCTGATCCTCCTGGGGTTGAGGCGGGGTGATGTGAGCGGTTGCAGTCAGGCTGGCGTAGGCGAGGTGACAGTCCGTGTGCAGAAAGGGGGGGTAGTGCTGGCGATAGCTGATGTATGCAAACAGCAGCCCGATCACGCCTCCAACAAAGGCATCTGCGCAGTCACAGAAGGGCATATATTTTTAAAGTACGCCTCCATAGGTAATTGTAGCCTAACTTGGGGGAACTAAATAACACCTGCGTCAAAAGGAACAATTAATTTAGTGCAGCAGAATGTGTTATACTGCCTCAGTGTGCACATTCTTTATGGCTGACAGGTGGAACAGTTGATTCAAATAAATTGGAAGGCAAAGAAAACAAGACTGCGCTCGGCTTAACTGACTTTGCATATAACATTCAATTGTTTTTTGTGATTACTGGTTGTAATATTAGCAGCTCAAAAATTAATGTTTTTTTTTTAAACCAAGCAATCTAGGCAGCCGTCATTCAGCAGCATTATAGGGGAACTGCCCTTTTTGGGGGAATTTTGCCTGCCGTGAGACAAGAACACACATGCCTTTTTTTTTAGGATTCCAGGTTTTAGGACTCTAAACAATTTTGCAAGATGCAACTATTATTGTAACTAATGAGAGTCATCTATGTTGACTTCAAAGCCTTCTAAAACAACTTGAAAATTCTCTATCAAGTATGTTTGTATACATATAATGTAGTAACATACCCAACGGAACAATATGTTATATATACACTATTTAGTGTGTTTTGGTCATTTTAGTTAGTTTAGTTTAGTTAGTTCATTATTTCTTCGGTCAGTGGTCAACAAAATAAACAAACAGTTTTACATAAACAAACAAGTGTACATTCATAAATTGAAAATAATGCAGACCGAAAGGGTTTAGGCTGAAGTTGAACACTTATTGCGCCTAACCTTATAAACAATGTCAAATACAAGATGAGCTTCCTAAAAATATGAACTTTCCTTTGCACAACATATTATAAATACACTTTGTACACAACTTAAACACTGTTCCATTATATACAAAGTACACGTGTTAATTTAACCTTTGTACCAATTATATACTACATACAAACAGCTATACTTCCATTATTATTTATATCCCACATTTAG
This sequence comes from Nerophis lumbriciformis, assembly GCF_033978685.3. Lineage (NCBI taxonomy): Eukaryota > Metazoa > Chordata > Actinopteri > Syngnathiformes > Syngnathidae > Nerophis > Nerophis lumbriciformis. The sequence goes on from NC_084549.2 coordinate 34,201,185, forward strand.
TTTGTAATTAACATTGATCATAGTATTAACTACTGTGTTGATTCAAGAGTGATATATTTTTCCAAGGCATTGGTCTTAAAGTGTTTTTTAAATGTGTGAATGGAACTGGAACATTTTAAGGAATCATCCAAGCTGTTCCACAGTTAACCCCCCTGGCAGAAACACATCTACTTTTTAAGCACGTTCTTATGTTTTCTTTCTGAAAGACAGCTGAACCTCTGAGATCATAGAGACTCTCCCTAGGTTTGAACGTCTCCTGTAGACACCGAGGCAGCATGTGGTTATGAGCATTACCATAAGCTCTTTTCTGGGCGCATTGATTTCCGCGCCCATAGCAACGTAGTTAGTACTTCCGGAAATAGACGTGTGTTTTTTCTAATCATGGCAGACATTATAATAGATGACGAAGACGACTAGTTTTGGACAAATGAGGATTCACAATCTTATCTTTTTGAAACTGAATATACAGAGGAACTCCTTCATTCCACACTCCATCCAGCTGTATAATCACTCGCCATACAGTAATAGATGACATCTGCCTATTACCTGACACCTGACATGTTAGCTCCTTCTCTTTGTTTATAATGTTTATAATGTCTATTTTCTATTTCCTGCTGGATCTACCGTATTTTCCGCACTATAAGGCGCACCGGATTATTAGCCGCACCTTCTATGAATTACATATTTCATAATTTTGTCCACCAATAAGCCGCCCCGGACTAAAAGCCGCGCCTACGCTGCGCTAAAGTGAATGTCAAAAAAACGCTGCGCTAAAGTGAATGTCAAAAAAACAGTCAGATAGTTCAGTCAAACTTTAATAATATATTGAAAACCAGCGTTCTAACAACTCTGTCCCAAAATGTACAAATGTGCAATCACAAACATAGTAAAATTCAAAATGGTGTAGAGCAATAGCAACATACCGGTAATGTTGCTCGAACGTTAATGTCACAACACACAACACACAAAATAAACATAGCGCTCACTTTCTGAAGTTATTCTTCATTCGTACCGGTAAATCCTTCGAATTCTTCGTCTTCGGTGTCCGAATTGAAAAGTTGCGCTAGCGTGGCTTCCAAAATGGCGGGCTCCGTCTCTTCGAAATCATCGGATTCAGTGTCGCTGTTGTTGTGCAGCAGTTCTGTGAATCCTGCCTTCCGGAAAGCTCGGACCACAGTTGTGACAGAAATATCTGCCCAGGCATTTACAATCCACTGGCAGATGTTGGCGTATGTTGTCCGGCGTTGTCTGCCCGTCTTAGTGAAGGTGTGTTCGCCTTCGGTCATCCATTTTTCCCACGCAGTTCGCAGTCGTGATTTGAATGCCCTGTTGACACCAATATCCAGCGGTTGGAGTTCTTTGGTTAATCCACCCGGAATGACGGCGAGTGTTGTATTTGTGTGCTTCACTTGTTTTTTGACACCATCTGTGATGTGGGCGCGCATAGAGTCATATATCAACATGGACGGAGCAGCGTGAAAAAAGCCACCCGGCCGCTTCGCGTAAACTTCCCTTAACCACTCGCTCATCTTTTCTTCATCCATCCATCCCTTCGAGTTAGCTTTTATGATGACGCCGGCTGGAAAGGTCTCTTTTGGCAAGGTCTTCCTTTTGAATATCACCATGAGTGGAAGTTAGCATGGCAAGCTAGAACCACAGTGAAGGATGACTTCTCATTCCCTGTGGAGCGAATATTCACCGTACGTGCTCCCGTTCCACAGTGCGGTTCAGTTGCTGTGAAATACGGTAGTAATCCGTGTGCGGATGGAGAGATTGCGTCTTTTTATGACCCGGATCGTTTAGTAGGAGCCATTTTGTGGTCTTTACAGATGTAAACAGGAAATGAAACGTACGGTGATATCCGCGCGTTTTTTCTTCTTCTTCCGGGGGCGGGTGAAGCGCTTCCTGTTCTATGGGGGCGGGTGAAGCGCTTCCTGTTCTATGGGGGCGGGTGCTTTCCTTGGCGGTTGCTTGCGTAGAAGAAGAAGCGCTTCCTGTTCTACCGGGAAAAAAGATGGCGGCTGTTTACCGAAGTTGCGAGACCGAAACTTTATGAAAATGAATCGTAATAAAGCGCACCGGGTTATTAGGCGCACTGTCAGCTTTTGAGAAAAATTGTGGTTTTTAGGTGCGCCTTATAGTGCGGAAAATACGGTACTCTCTATTTTATGCTGCTGCTGTCACATATACTGTATATACTGTAATATTGTACATGGTCATTGGTATATACCGTATTTTTCGGAGTATAAGTCGCACCGGAGTATAAGTCGCACCTGCCGAAAATGCATAATAAAAAAGGAAAAGAACATATATAAGTCGCACTGGAGCCCGACCAAACTATGAAAAAAACTGTGACTTACAGTCCGAAAAATACGGTATTGTATATATGTTATAGACATAATATAATATATCTGTATGTATATTATTCTGTACACATATTATGTATATATTCGTATATATGTTAGATTTTTTATCGCTATATTAGTCTATTTATACCTGCATTGTCCTTTCCATCCTTACACTTTCAATCATTGTAACTGAGCTACTGTGTTGAACAATTTCCCTTGTGGATCATTAAAGTTTGTCTAAGTCTAAGTCTAATGAACTGCTGGTTATAGAAGCTTAACAAGCACAAAGAGAGGGTGAAACTTTAGGGACGGCGTGGCTTGGTTGGTAGAGCGGCCGTGCCAGCAACCTGAGGGTTCCTGGTTCAATCCCCGCAATTCTAGTTATGTCCGTTGTCACTTTACCCTTGCTCCTGATGGGTCGTGGTTGGCAGCTCCCGCCGTCAGTGTGAATGTAGAAATACTGTCAAAGTGCTTTGAGTACCTTTAAGGTAAAAAAGCGCTATACAAGTATAACCCATTTACCGTATTCACCCATTTGCAGGGGCAAGAGAGTCACGACTGACATGACTTGATGACTTGAGCTAGACAAGCTCTGCCAACAGAAATGAAGTGCTTCTGCTGCACTGAGTAACACACAATGTTTTTAAAAGGCTGTTTCTGGCGAGGAGGACATTGCTCAAAGAAACTGCATCACATAAAAATGTTTTTCCACCTACTCAAAAACAAGTGGAAAAAAAACCATCTCCGGCCAGTTTGACCAAACGGACAACTGCTCATCGAGTAGGTTACTGTAATATTGATCATGATCCATGCGGCACATCATGGTTGTTATTACAACTGACTGTCAAGCTAGCTGTGTACTAACAAAACATGAAATGTGGGCTAATACTTTACAGATACTGTAATATGATTGTTCATGTTTTTCAGTCAGTACAGATCGGCGTCCTATCGCATTGTGTTGTGCATTACAAACTCAGAAGTCATTCAGCTGCTGACGCAGAAGCTAGCTTGTCTCTTGCTAATGCCGTAGCAGTGTGAGTGTGTCTGTGACCAAGGTAATGTGTTACTACGCCAGTTCCTCAGTGTTTATATTTACCAATCACTCAATCAAAGTTTACTTATATCGCCCTAAATCACAAGTGTCTCAAAGGGCTGCACAAGCTACGACGACATCCTTGGCTCAGATCCCACATCAGAACAAGAAAAAACTCAACCCAATGGGATACAATGAGTTAACCTTGGAGGGGACCGCAGATGTGGGGACCCCCACTGGGCGACCGGTGCAATGGACGTCGAGTGGATCTCGCATAATATTGTGAGTCCAGTCCATAGTGGATCTAACATAATAGTGTCGCAATAGTGTTAAAATAACAATGTCGCTACAGCTTGGTTATCATACAAGTTGAGGAACATCTATGAAGTATTTTTTGCAAGTTCTGGATGAATTTTTAAAGTGATTCAGAGGCAGAACAGATTGCTCCCATTCGTAGAATTGCTAGCCACTTAGAACGAGCCCATTACTGTTACAAATTGGAATGCAAAAAAAATTAAATACATGTGTTCTTGTCTCTCATAAGGATTGGAAACAGTAGAACACATTTCAAAAGAAGTACAGTTCCCCTTTTAAAGGGGAACATTATCACAATTTCAGAATGGTTAAAACCATTAAAAATCAGTTCCCAGTGGCGTATTATATTTTTCGAAGTTTTTTTCAAAATTTTACCCATCACGCAATATCCCTAGAAAAAGCTTCAAAGTGCCTGATTTTAACCATCGTTATAAACACCCGTCCATTTTCCTGTGACGTCACATAGTGAAGCCAACACAAACAAACATGGCGGAAAGAACAGCAAGCTATAGCGACATTAACTCGGATTCAGACTCGGATTTCAGCGGCTTAAGCGATTCAACAGATTACGAATGTATTGAAATGGATGGTTGTAGTGTGGAGGCAGGTAGCAAAAACGAAATTGAAGAAGAAACTGAAGCTATTGAGCCATATCGGTTTGAACCGTATGCAAGCGAAACTGACGAAAACGACACGACAGCCAGCGACACGAGAGAAAGCGAGGACGAATTCGGCGATCGCCTTCTAACCAACGATTGGTATGTGTTTGTTTGGCATTAAAGGAAACTAACAACTATGAACTAGGTTTACAGCATATGAAATACATTTGGCAACAACATGCACTTTGAGAGTGCAGACAGCCCAATTTTCATCAATTAATATATTCTGTAGACATACCCTCATCCGCGCTCTTTTCCTGAAAGCTGATCTGTCCAGTTTTGGAGTTGATGTCAGCAGGCCAGGGAAGCTACGGTCGATAGGGGGTTTAGCTCGCTCGTCTGCGGGAACAAACTGCCGCCATTGCTTGCCGTGCTACCGTGGTCCTTTGTCCCTGAATTGCTCACACACTTCGGCAGATTCAATGGGGGTCTGGCGGCAGATTTCTTTGACTTTATCGTTGGAAATGCATCTGCTTTGAGTGTCGCAGGATATCCACACATTCTTGCCATCTCTGTCGTAGCATAGCTTTCGTCGGTAAAGTGTGCAGAACAAACGTCCGATTTCTTGCCCCTTTCGCATCTTTGGGCCACTGGTGCAACTTGAATCCGTCCCTGTTCGTGTTGTTACACCCTCCGACAACACACCGATGAGGCATGATGTCTCCAAGGTACGGAAAACAGTCGAAAAAACGGAAAATAACACAGCTGATTTGACTCGGTGTTTGAGAAAATGGCGGATTGCTTCCCGATGTGACGCCACGTTGTGACGTCATCGCTCCGAGAGCGAATATTAGAAAGGCGTTTAATTCGCCAAAATTCACCCATTTAGAGTTCGGAAATCGGTTAAAAAAATATATGGTCTTTTTTCTGCAACATCAAGGTATATATTGACGCTTACATAGGTCTGGTGATAATGTTCCCCTTTAAGGGATACAAATTAATATCCTAAAAATGTGATGAATATAAAATGACTTAGAAATTCCCTGGAGTTGGTGAAAATATGATGTTCTCATGGCTGCACCAGCTGACTCCAGGATTTAAACCTTATCAGTTCTTAGGTCTCACTAAATTATGTTGTTTTCCTTCTGGTCGAAATTAAAATATGAGGTTGATGACAGCGTATAGAAGTGCATGAGTGTGCAAATGTTTCATCAACCCCCGTCCAATAAATGAAATAGAAGGAGACATGACGCAATAAATGAGGATGATGGCCTCACCATCATAGTGACGGGAGGCTTATATAAAAAAATGCTATGGGGTGCTGGGGCTATAAGTATTTATCAAGTGTGTCTCAGCTGCCTGCCTAATGGTGTTTCCTCGCTTGTGTTTACACTGAGTGCAGATTGAGGTGCCACAGTTTTAATAGGGTGCATATGCTGACACTCAGCTTCGAAAAGAAAGGGAGAGAACGTGAAAAAAGGTACTACGACGGTGCTTGCTTTTCCATGTGTGGTGTTTTCATGTTCAACGTGTGCCTTGCATTGAATTTATTAGCTAGATTTGCGTTCAGTAGCAGAGTAAAGTGCTAATAAATGAGTTGAGCATTCTGGGCTTATAGACATTTGCATAGTGGTCAGTATTTCACAAGAATACACACCTTACATTTCAGCAATCATTTTGTTTTTTACACAATACCTTGTCAGTGGATAATATAACAGAAATTGAAACTTGGATACACTTAAGAGTAGTCCGTGTACAGCTTGTACAGCAGTTTATGTTCACCATTCATTGGAAATAAGTCAACACACATGCATTATTGTCGAAATAGCTGGCAACACACGCGCATTTCAAGATAACTGTGTCTTGCCGACAGTCAAACATTGTGGTGGTAATGTCATGGTGTAAGGCAGGCAATGAAAATCTGTGGTTCATCGAGCAGGAACATTAAAGGAACATGTATATAAGGTTGGAAGTTCCCTAAGGCTCAATTTTGTTTTTATAAGTTCAATGCTGTGTTTTGGGGACGTTATTAGAAGACACAGCATGAGTTTCCATGATGATACCCTTTTTGGCTGCATTTTAGGCATTGAGTCATTGATGGCAGTGAATTTCTCTGGATGAGCTTCAAGCTCACCTGTGAAGTGAAAACCATTTCAGATAACTGCCTTTTGAAGCTCATCGAGAGAATGGCAAGAGTTTGCAAACAAGTAATCAGAGCAAAGGGTGGCTATTTTGAAGAAACTAGAAAATAAAACATGTTTTCAGTTATTTCAACTTTTTTTGTTAAGTACATAACTCCATATGTGTTCATTCATAGTTTTGATGCCTTCAGTGAGAATCTACAATGTAAATAGTCATGAAAATAAAGAACACTCATTGAATGAGAAGGTTTTGTCCAAAAATTCGGCCTGTACTGTATATATATACACACACATATATATATATTGCCAAAAATTATTTGGCCACCCATCCAGATGATCAGAATCAGGGGTCCTAATCACTTGGCCCAGCCACAGGTGTATAAAATTAAGCACTTAGGCATGGAAACTCTTTCTACAAACATTTGTGAATGAATGGGCCACTCTCAAGAGCTCAGTGATTTCCAGCGTGGAACTGTCATAGGATGCCACCTGAGCAACAAATCCAGTCGTGAAATTTCCTTGCTCTTAAATATTCCAAAGTCAACTGTGGGCTTTATTATAAGAACATTGAAGAGTTTAAAAACAACAGCAACTCAGCCACCAAGTGGTAGGCCACGTAAACTGTCAAGAGAAGGGTCAGTGAATGCTGAAGCGCATAGTGCAAAGAGGTCACCGACTCTCTGCACAGTCAGTTGCTACAGAGCTCCAAACTTCATGTGACCTTCCAATTAGCCCACGTACAGTACGCAGAGAGCGTCATGCAATGGGTTTCCATGGCAGACCATCTGCACCTAAGCCATACATCACCATGTCCAATGCAAAGCGTCGGATGCAGTGGTGTAAAGCACGTCGCCACTGGACTCTAGAGCAGTGCATACATGTTCTCTGGAGTTATGAATCACACTTTTCCATCTGGCAATCTGATGGACGAGTCTGGGTTTGGAGGGTGCCATGAGAACGGTACATTTCGGACTGCATTGTGCCGAGTGTGAAATTTGGTGGAGGATAAATTATGGTGTGGCGTTATTTTTCAGGAGTTGGGCTTGGCCTCTTAGGTGGACCGACATCATATTGAACCCTATGGGTTAGGAATGGGATGGCACTTCAAGTTCATATGTGAATAAAGGCAGGTGGCCAAATACTTTTGGCAATATAGTATACAGTATAGTTACTGTAATCTTCTAGTCCTTCACGATATGATGCTGTCATGGAGCTGGATGAGAGACACGTAGAGCATGCTGTGTGTATATATATATATATATATATATATATATATATATATATATATATATATATATATATATATATATATATATATATATATATATATATATATATATATATATATATATATATATATATATATATATATATATACACCACATCTGGCTTTCTCCCACCTCCAAAGACATTTACCTGGTGATAGGTTGATATATATATACAGTATATATATATATATATATATATATAAATATATATATATATATATATATATATATATATATATATATATACTGTATAAATATATATCAACCTATCACCAGGTAAATGTCTTTGGAGGTGGGAGAAAGCCAGAGTACCCGTACCCATATGTGGTGTATATATATATATATATATATATATATATATATATATATATATATATATATATATATATATATATATCAACCTATCACCAGGTAAATGTCTTTGGAGGTGGGAGAAAGCCAGAGTACCCGTACCCATATGTGGTGTATATATATATATATCAACCTATCACCAGGTAAATGTCTTTGGAGGTGGGAGAAAGCCAGAGTACCCGTACCCATATGTGGTGTATATATATATATATATATATATATATATATATATATATATATATATATATATATATATATATATATATACACAGCATGCTCTACGTGTCTCTCATCCAGCTCCATGACAGCATCATATCGTGAAGGACTAGAAGATTACAGTAACACCAGATGCAGTACAAATACTGACACTTTGGACACAATTTGGGCATGTTCCCTGTAAGGTGGGAACGCTTGTGTTACCGTCTATGTGTTCACTTTATTCAGAGGACAGTACATATGAAACACTGAAAAAGTTGCTGTTCATCCAAGTTTTATTGGTTTAGTGTTGTCCCTTAAGAAGGTATTATACAATATTTGCTGAAATGTAAGTTGCGTAATAAATTTTGAGATACTGTAGTAGAAGTAGTTCTGTCGTCAGGATACACTGAGTACGTTCCGATTTTTTTTTGTATTTTCATACCTACTGCATATTACATCTAATGCTATGCTGATGTTAAAGTGTGGCTTGTGCAGTCCTTTGAGACATTTGTGATTTCGGGCTATATAAGTAAACTTTTGATTGATTGATTGAAATAGCAGACAGCATCAAAAAAGTATCTTAGATTGCACCAAAAACATTACACTACTACCACGAATGTCTCGGAGCGGATGCAGGTCCGAAGCAAATAGGCTGGCTGGAGAGAGTTGTTTTGTAGGAATTTCCGGACGCAGAATCAATGAAGCAAATCTTTCCAATGTCTCCGAGTTCATTCATAAGGCTCTATGGATTGATAGAAGAAGTTTGAAATCCGAAGGAAAAGACCGTTTGTGCCCCGACCCTTACTGTTCCAGATGATGATTTCTATTGTTCTGGAAAAGCTTGCCAGTTGTGTGAAATACAGAGTTATTGTTAATCACTTTGGAGTGCACAAATGCAGTATGAAGAGGTTTGTTTACGCTTTCTTCTTTGCCTTGTAATATACATTACCTGCTTCATTCTCTTCCATCTCATTTGTATTTCGTTTGGGAGTCCTAAAAAAACCAGCATTCTCCATTTCCTTAGCTACTTTCTTAAATCTCTTTTATTTTCTCCCATCGATCCACTTCAAAATGTTACATTATTTTAATTTGTGAAGCAAATAAACAGTCTCCTCTTCGTTCCAGTGTGTTGCCTATGTATTGATGCAGGATACGAAGGGCCATCTCCATATAATCTAAGTGTGTTAATCGGGTTTCTCAAAAGCCAAACATGATCAGATTAAGTTGTTTGTGTAATTTAGTGCATGGAAACGTAGTCACTGATACACCCAGTGCAATACAATTAACACCAATTATGATGAAATATCAAGTGATAACACTGAATGTACTTGCAAGTGAAGAAGCAAATAACGGTAGTTAAAGAATTATAAAGTAGTTTGTTACTCATGTCGATTTATTCGGCTTCTTTAACTTGAACACGTACGAAAAGACGCAATAGAAGATTGGAGAACCAAGTGATTACTCCACGTCCATGGGAAGTCAAAGGATAGTCTGCAACCATTAAACTATGCCCTAATTATCTAGACTGCCAATAATTGTATTACTAAAGCAATTGTCACATGGATATTTGTTTTTAAATACGTAAACCATTAATTTATTGTGGTGTTACCTTGCACTGTAATTACTTAGTGGAAAACCATTTTTTTTTACCCAAGATAATACTAATAATGTTCTCTGGAGGTTACTGAATCAAATCAAAGTCTAATATTATTTTGTAGATTCACAAAACAATCATATCTGACTCTCTGTACTTTGTAGAAATTATTTGTCCTGATTTATTTTACTTCCCTGACCTTGTACTTGACTTTTCATGCAGCCATGATCGGTTAAAAATGCATGCAATCAGTGAAATACAGCCGTTAGGCAGCCTCTCATAAATATTCCTAAATATTTACAAACCAGCTAACTTAGAATAAATCATTGTTGATATAAGCTCAATCCAAATTATTGAGAGTCCAGTGCAATAATTGATAGCGTTTTCTAATGTTACAGACATCTTTTGTGTCAATTACATTTAATTATGGCAATATTATATCACCTTTGTTGTAATATGTATTTATTAATGCATAGAAATTCCAATAAAAACATGTTTGTGTGCAATACATTCTTGCAATAAACATAATCAGATATTCTTTTTAACCACAACCTCTTCAGCAGTACACCTCCACTATTTTAAAGTCGGGTTGTGTGCAATCTGAACATAACTTAATAAAAGAGAGTTGCATCAGAGTTTTGGAGCCTTCATGCTGACCTTGCCAGTGGTGCTTGTAGTCGCAGGTTCGGGACAATGCAATCATCATTGCACTGTAGAGGGGCAGCACCGTGGCACAGAGACGCCAGCTCCGACCTCGACCCTGCCTGGTAAAGCACTGCAGCTTCCCCGCCAGGTAGAAGGAAGTGAAACCAAGGCCAGAAAATGCAACTAAGAAAGAAAAGACAAAAACAAATTGTCAAGCCAGCCCTCCACTCACCCTAAACAACATTTTGCATATCAGTTATGTGGGAGAATAAAGGCCATGTTACCCTCAGCTATGCTACAAGTGAATCAAAACAATGACATTTACACAGTGATCATTCACAATGATGCTTAATAATTAACAAAACAAAATGATAAAATCATTAAGCATAATATGACATGAAGAGAATTTGAATACTTTTAGATATTTAGGGAAAGTAAATTAAAAAATAATTGTATCTTTAATTATGATCATGATTTTTGGTTATGTTAGGCCAGCAGAGAATGCCTTGCTGGCCCCGGACGGCACACCACTGGTAGCACAGCTCCCAGCGGGGCCGGAGGTTTCTGCCTGGCTGGGCGCAGCTTTGCCACCCCACTAGCACAGCTCCCAGCACTACCCCCCCCAAGAAGCGGATACCAGACGCGTTCTGTTCTGTCTGAAACAGTCTTTAGGGGTGGGTGGGGGTAGGTCAGGAGGGAGGTAGACTCATCTCCTTTTGATTGTCCAAAATGTCTATTACACACCCCAACGTGGGACTGTCGAGGAGAATTGTCCAAAGCCTCAGTAGCAGGCAGAGTGTCCTCTGCTGATTGGGCGTGTTCCTCCAATTCTAGTTCGATAAGTACCTTCTGGTACCACTCATCCATCCAAGCAGGACTGTACTCTTCAAGGGGGATCCCGGAAGATGGCTGCGCTGGAACAGGAAGTGAAGGAGGCTGAGCAGCACGTGGCACAGCAGACAGAGGAGGCGCAGCCGGGCTTGGAGCAACAGCAGGCAGAGAAGGTCTTGCAGGGCATGGCAGTTCGGCTGGCAGGAACTGAGCCACCCCCGTAGTGAAGTGTAAGGAAGACCAGGAGGGAGAAAACAGAGGAGTGGGCGGAGCTTGAGCCATAGGGGGTGGAGCCAAAGTCATTGGGGGCGGAGCTTGAGTCCTGGGGGACAGGGGCAGACCTGGTGAGCGGGTCTGTAAAAAAATGTCCTTAGGAGGCGGCTGACAGAAAGAGTTAGAAGGCGAAGCCTTTCTGGACAGCTTCCGTCTTCGCCGACGCGTCCGGTACCACTGTGTGGCGACAATGTGCTCGGGCCAAACTGAGTCGATTGGGATCAGCGAACCTCTGGGTCCCCACATCATCCTCGCATTCTCCTCTGGAGAATAGCGGAGCGTCTCCGCTTCCATCGCTTGCAATACCATCCGCGTACCTTCTTCCATCTCCTCACCGTCCGTTGCGAGAGAACTACAATATGCTGGCTTCCTACTGTGACAATCTGGGCGCATTGTGATGCGGGGGTCTTTCTCCCAAGATGCAGACGGACTGCGGACACAGCGTGCAGGTAGGAAATTATTTATTGGGATAAATCGTACAGGGAAAAGCAAAGGTGTGCTCATTGCACGAAACTAGCATACAAAAAAGAATGAATACCGACATCAACTGTTGCGGGTAGAAAATTAGGAAGCCAGACTGACTGACCGGAAACGGCAGGCTTAAATAGCACTCTGATCAATGCTCGGGAAACAGGTGAGTGTCCCGAACACCAATCAGAGACAGGTGAAGACAATAAGCACCCATGGTAACAGAAAACAAACCCAGGGGTGCACAAAACAGGAACTGAGGGAGTCCAAAAACCAAACAGAACATGATCCGGGGAGCGGATCATAACACCAGCTCTACTTTCACCTTGCCTCATCTGGCTCCAGCTTAACTGTGTGTGGCTCCTTTAGTTTCCCCAAGCCAGAAAACACATTGAGGTATTAGGTTTTTACATCTTCTTTCTGTCCTTTAATTGTGGAGAAATACTTTATTAGTGTGAGAGATTCTATTCCAGAGCAAGTAAAGGCGTAGACAGGTCTTCAACAACAAACACGTTATTCTGTTGATTGTTTTCTTATGGTTAGTTTCCCTTTTGTAACAGTCTTTTCCTTTCAGTCTGCTTGGTGCATACAGAACTTTCAGTGGTGGTTCCAGTTCTGCATGCTTTTTAATAGAGTACATGCTGCTTGGTATAGCGGTGAACTAGTGTCGAGTTTGAAAACAGTCTCATCTCCGTTCAACTGTAGCATTTTAATCCACTCCTTGGTTTCCTTTGAGCCCACTTCTCCAAGGAAAGCAAATTACTTTTTGTCTTTACTTCCCCTCTGCATTAGTGTGGTGTCTGTCATTGATGCTGCATTCTGATCTGCATTTCTCTGCAAAACATTTTTCTGACTTTTCCTACATTCAGCATCACCGCAGGACACTCTTCCCACAAGTGTTCCTTTATGTCTCTACATCTTCTACGTATTTTTGTCCCCTGCTCATCTGTTTATATATGACGTCCACCTGTCCTGTTGGTTGCTCTGTCCCTCCAGCATAGGTTGTTGTTTTTTCACTGATCACCCTGTTTCACTCGGGTAACAGCTTTTACGAAAGGTAAGTCTGCATCTAATTGTAAGATTTCTGATAGTCTAACGTCTCTTCTGCCAACTAGTGTACAGTCCTTTATTAATTGCTCATGTTGGACACCGAACTCGCAGTGTTGAACTTGCGTTTGTACTGCGGTGACGAAAGACTCCACACTCTCACCGGGGTTCCTGGCTCTGTTTGTTAAAGCATGCTCTTCCAAAGATGATGTTTAAATGATTCCTTGATATCCTGGTATGACTTCAGCTGTAACACGCTCATTATATCCTTGCCGTTGTCGCCTGTGGCATACATAGAAGCGTTCACTTTAAACTGTCTTTTTATCTCGTCCCGATGGGATTCTAGCGTTCAAAATGTTTAACCTTAATAATTAACAATAATGAAACGGAGATCGAGTACAGTACAAGTGGTAGTTTACTTCCTGAAAACATTATTTAAACATGTTCCCCAGAAGCAGGTCTAGAAACCTTAGCGCAGAGTAGGGATGACCACACCCCGCGCTTCCCGGAGCTCATTTGATTGATCGTTGCAAAGTCCCTTCTTCTTCTGGCTGGTCTCGCTGATTTCTCATGCAGGGCGCCACTTTTGCCACAATCGGTCGCTGAGGGAAAATTAATCGCTGTCTTGTTCATTATGACACCTGCTGAATGAAGGAAGCATCCTTAAAGTAATTATGTGATGAAAAGTTCACAACATTGCACTCGCCAGTCGTCATCATGTCAAATGTAAGTTGTCCACACTGCCAGCAGCCAGGAAGCAGCGACGCTGAACATCCACTTTTAGGGGTAGGTTAGACTTGTTTTCCATGATATTAATACTGTTAAATACGATTAAATAGTGATTGCCAACTGAATTTTAATAGCTTGTAGGCATTAGATCCATTATGAAGTACATAAAATATCAATTTACACTCTGATGTTTAATATCTTGCCCATAATCAACAAGAAAAACACCCTGCTGTTTATGTCCAGTATTCGCCACACTGAGATCATGACCGAATTATCAAGCTCACCGTCACCTTTGGGTGATTGCATCTCATAAACTCTACACATTGACGTCCAAATATCCCGCGTCACAACATAAAAGGCATTTTCGCAAAATCCTGCTGGGTTTTGTATAAAAGTCACAGACGGCTTATTGCCTGATTTCCTATTACTGCTGTGATGATATTTTGCAGAACCAAACCTTCATTAAACACCAAAGACAATAACATTTCTTATTAAAAGAGGAATCCATAATCATCCATAAACACGTTTGTTGTATAAACAACACAATCCCCAGCTTCTCCAGAAGTAAACCTAATTTTTCTTAATCGTATCCTCCTCCATATCATGTTTTATTTTTTCATGAAATCACTGTGTCTAGTTTTGGACGTTTGTGTAGCACAAGTAATATTTTCGAACACTGGATGCAACTGCAAAATTCGCAAAGTGGGTAATTGTTTGTTTTTGCAAATTGCAGATAGTCCCATTATTCCAACAGCTGCTCCAAGCAAACAATAAACATGAGAAAGGTGGAAAACGGATGAGGGGGAGGAAACAGGCAGAGTGCTGACGAAAACAAACAAAAAGAAACCACACCAATATAACAAATGTGGAGTTTTGCAAAGACCAAATACAATGTGTTTGAAGACGATAGTAACAGGATGGACAATCCACACCTCAGTTGGCTCAGGGGATGACATTGTCATACATAGTACAGGCTGTACAGCACTAAATTCACTCTGTCTTGAATATTTGGTAATGTAGTAGTGTGGCTAATCAAGTAATTGTATTTTATTTACATGAGACAAGATAGTCTTTTGTAATAAGTTATGCAACTTGATACAAACATTTAACAATGTTCCAACTTGCTTTTTTGCCCAAATTAAACCCATATATTAAAAAAGTACTTAGTTCAAAATGAAATGCAAAACATGGTTAACCTTGAAATTCAAAGATGTGCCTCTACATCTGCTCTTCATCATCAGGGAAATGTGTAGTGCATAAATGTGGTCTCTACCGAGGGGCAAAGCTGAGAGGATAATTCCAGTGTCAGTACTTCTTTCACACGCAATAGATTGAAAATATCCAGATCGCATTTTATAAATGTGAGCCTCTAATTGGTATAGGCATTCTGCCAGAGTGCTAAAAAAATCACATAAATGAATGAAATGGGCATAATGGATGTGGCTGCAATGCCAACTTAGCGAATTTGTCGCTGTCAAATTTCCGACCCCTCTAACAACAACCAACCAATACTGTATATAAACTTTTCCAGTTTTTTAAAGAGACCTATAGCAACAAATGAAATTTTACGTTTTGTGTCCCTCCCCCATTTCATAGTTCTCAGGCTGTCAGTATTCGTCTCTGAGAGCCCACTCTGCTCGTGGTTACGCCCCAGCAGGTCATTATGTTGTACTTTCTAACTGATTTTCTAAACTGGACCTACTTAATGCATATTACTTGATCCGCATTAAAGAGGGGTACAAGTAGAAGACTGCCTTTACTTTTGGGTCATTTTGAATACCTGGTTATTAACTATTTGACTGGTGGTCCAGGCTCTTATGAATGTAATGACTTGACAGGTCACTGTGTTTTTGTCTACCATGACGATATGCATAATTTTTTTTGCCTTGTATGGAGACACACAATAAGCATGTTTGCCTTGCCCTAATCTCCTAAAGAATAGCATTTTTCGTTAAAATCTAAACATGTGCTTTTCATCACAGTTCCTTTCATCGGGTATATTGTAAAAAAAAAAGGCCAGCTTCAGCCAGACACAAGCTGCAAGCTGTGGTCGACTGGACTACTCCTACATCTAGGAAGCTGTATAGGGTTTTGCCAATTTTTACCCATATTAGTAGCAATTTCAGTTGAACTACCATCGGAGCCAACTCACCACCTGGTGGTGATCGATAGAAAGCTGGGTGGCTTCTGCGGTGTTCTATGCTGTTGTTTGCTGGGGTGGGGGCAGCACAGTCAGAGACAGAAACAGGCATAATAAACTGATTAAGAGAGCTGACTCTGTCCGAGGCTGCCCACTAGACAGCATTGAGGAGGTGGCTGACAGAAGAATGTTGACTAAGTTGACATCCATAATGTCCAATCCATCTCACCCCATGCACAACACTGTGGAGGCCCTGAGTAGCTCCTTCAGCATTAGACCATACTTGCCAACCCTCCCGGATTTTCCGGGAGACTCCCGAAATTCAGCGCCTCTCCCGAAAACCTCCCGGGACAAATTTTCTCCCGAAAATCTCCCGAAATTCAGGCGGAGCTGGAGGCCACGCCCCCTCCAGCTCCATGTGGACCTGAGTGACGTGTTGACAGCCTGTTCACACGTCCGCTTTCCCACAATATAAACAGCTAATGATCGAGGGCGAGTTCTTGGTTTCTTATGTGGGTTTATTGTTAGGCAGTTTCATGAACGTCCTCCCAGCGCGGTAACAACACACAACAACAGCAGTCAAGTTTTCGTCTACCGTAAAGCAGTTCGTCTGCCGTAAACAGCAATGTTGTGACACTTTTAAACAGGACAATACTGCCATCTACTGTACATGCATATGTGACCCACCCATAATGTGTCACATTTTTGTGTTGATTTATATATTTTATTTTGTGGTTTGAATTCGTTTTTGGAGCTGTCATTACACATTTATCAGTATTCACATTGGTCAGTAGGGGGCAGTAGGGCGTTTCTTCCCAATTGAATGCTATCACCTGCAGACTGGAAGTGTCTTGTCATTCTGATGAGCGCGACCAGTCTGTGAACAATTGAAACGTCCTGTGTGCTTTTTCCTCCTGTATAACAGGTTAGTTTTGGTGAATCAACTCACTGAATAATATCCATGTGATCTTTATAAGTTTAAGTACACATTCTGATGGTGGAGCCTAACTCTAAAGTGTTTGTGAGTTGTAGTTTGTATTTGTGAGTGAATCCAGTGCACAGCTGCAGTAATCAATACAAAAAGGCAACGTGAGTGCGCAATGTTTATTTAGGAACTTCTGATCCTAATTCAGACTCCTAAATTAGAGCTCCCGTTTTCTTATTGATTTTATAATGTATATTTGTATAATGTGTGTGTTCTGAAATAGTGACAGAGAATAGAACAAGGATGGACAATTCAACCCTTAACTCAACAATGATTAGATGACTGTTATGTGTGTGTATATGTGTAAATAAATGAACACTGAAATTCAAGTCCATCCATCCATCCATTTTCTACCGCTTATTCCCTTTGGGGTCGCGGGGGGCGCTGGAGCCTATCTCAGCTACAATCGGGCGGAAGGCGGGGTACACCCTGGACAAGTCGCCACCTCATCGCAGGGCCAACACAGATAGACAGACAACATTCACACTCACATCCACACACTAGGGCAAATTTAGTGTTGCCAATCAACTTATCCCCAGG
This sequence comes from Nerophis lumbriciformis, assembly GCF_033978685.3. Classification (NCBI taxonomy): domain Eukaryota; kingdom Metazoa; phylum Chordata; class Actinopteri; order Syngnathiformes; family Syngnathidae; genus Nerophis; species Nerophis lumbriciformis. The sequence goes on from NC_084549.2 coordinate 34,218,690, forward strand.
TGCATGTCTTTGGAGGTGGGAGGAAGCCGGAGTACCCGGAGGGAACCCACGCAGTCACGGGGAGAACATGCAAACTCCACACAGAAAGATCCCGAGCCCGGGATTGAACCCAAGACTACTCAGGACCTTCGTATTGTGAGGCAGATGCACTAACCCCTCTGCCACCGTGAAGCCCTATTTCTTTTATTTAATATATATATATAGCTAGAATTCACTGAAAGTCAAGTATTTCTTATATATATATATATATATATATATATATATATATATATATATATATATATATATCTTAACCACGCCCCCAACCACGCCCCCCGCCCCAGTCCCAACCACGCCCCCCACCCCTCACCTCCCGAAATCGGAGGTCTCAAGGTTGGCAAATATGCATTAGACTGTTATATCCACAGGGCAAGAAGGAGCGCTACCGCAGGTCCTTTCTACCCACAGCCATAAGACTTTATAACGCACTTATGTGTTAACTGTAATGTTTTGTTTTTTTCCCATGGTGTGCAATACGGATGTTATTGTTTTTTTGTTGTATTTTATCTTCTGTCTATACATAAAAGTGAGCAATATGTAGTATCTTTTACTATATTTTGTTTTTTCATTATGCTTTACAGCTGTTACTGTATGTATAAAAAAAAATGATTTCCCCATTGTGGGATGAATAAAAGTCTATCCTATCCTATCTTATCCTAAAGGTGGCACGAGCAAAAAAATAGGTTAAGATCATGAATTGAAAACTTAGCTCTAGTCAGCATCTGGGGAATTACTCTGAGAGAAAAATCCACATTACATTTGTGAGGAGGTTCATTGTGTGTCTTCTGCTAGTTAGATTATCATAATTAGCTCATTTGTTCTAAGAAATGTTACAAAAGGAGTCCTGATGGTGTATCCAAAAAAACAAAGAAGGCTGTTCCGCAGGAGGCACATCCAGGAAAAGGACAGGGAAGGACACAAAGGAGACAAAACATGACAGGAGTTGGCCTGCTTTATGCATTTTTGAAGCCTTGAGAGGTAAATCTTGTGGGACATAAACATCGATTCCTAATGAGAGAGCTGAGTGCCGCCTGATTGTTTTTAGTCTTCAAAGGAGTTGTTCAAAAGTGAAGAGGACACAAGTGCTGACAGTGACGTCTGATTGCTGCAAACATCCCAGATTGAAGATGCTTTGGGACAAACTTCAGAAAACGTATAATTGGTGCTTTTTCAACTTTAATGTCTCTGAAACAAATAACATAAGACAAATTACTAGGGATGTCATGATATGAAAATCTCACGGTACAATATTATCATTGTATTTAGGACATGGAATGATATTATTTCAGAACTGTCAAAAAAAGATGACTTGGAAAAAATGACTTAGTGTGGAAAATTAGGTGCAACTTAAGTTAAAGGGGAACTGCAGTTTTTAAAAATTTTGTTTATCGTGACGAATGGATTTTTTAAATGCATTCTACCAATCAGCATCCTAATGACAGCGGACCTTATACAGTAAGTGATGTTGTATTATGTTTGTTGCAGTGAGTAATAATCGGTGATGAAGAAAAAAAAAAGCAAATGTGATGTGTTTTTTAAATTAATGCGCCGCATATGCTTAAAATGATCAAAATACAAAACCTAAAACCAGTGAAGTTGGCACGTTGTGTAAATCGTAAATAAAACAGAATACAATGATTTGCTAATCCTTTTCAACCTATATTCAATTGAAAAGACTGCAAAGACAAGATACTTAACGTTCAAACTGGAAAACTTTGTTCTTTTTTGCAAATGTTAGCTCATTTGGAATTTGATGCCTGCAACATGTTTCAAAAAAGCTGGCACAAGTGGCAAAAAAGACTGAGAAAGTTGAGTAATGCTCATCAAACACTTATTTGGAAAATCCCACAGGTGAACAGGTTAAATAGGAACAGGTGGGTGCCATGATTGGGTATAAAAGCAGCTTCCTTGAAATACTCAGTCATTCACAAACAATGATGGGGCGAGGGTCACCATTTTGTGAAGAACTGCGTGAGCAAATTGTCGAACAGTTTAAGAACAACATTTCTCAACCAGCTATTGCAAAGAATTTAGGGATTTCACCATCTACGGTCCGTAATATCATCAAAAGTTTCAGTGAATCTGGAGAAATCACTGCACGTAAGCGTAATAAACATTGAATGCCCGTGACCTTTGATCCCTCAGGCGGTACTGCATCAAAAACCAACATCAGTGTGTAAAGGATATCGCCACATGGGCTCAAGAACACTTCAGAAAACCACTGTCAGTAACTACAGTTCCTCGCTACATCTGTAAGTGCAAGTTAAAACTCTACTATGCAAAGCCAAAGCCATTTATCAACAACACCCAGAAACGCCGCCGGCTTTGCTGTGCCTGAGATTATCTAAGATGGACTGATGCAAAGTGGAAAATAGTTCTGTGGTATGACGAGTCCACATTTCAAATTGTTTTTGGAAACTGTGGACGTTGTGTCCTCCGGACCAAAGAGGAAAAGAACCATCTGGACTGTTATAGGCGCAAAGTTCAAAAGCCAGCATCTGTGATGGTATGGGGGTGTATTAGTGCCCAAGGCATGGGTAACTTACACATCTGTGAAGGCGCCATCAATGCTGACTCGCCTGCCTGTAGTCTCCCATTGAAAATGTGTGGCGCATTATGAAGCTTAAATACCACAAGGGAGACCATGGACTATAGAACAACTTAAGCTGTACATCAAGCAAGAATGGGAAATAATTCCACCTGAAAAGCTTAACAAATTGGTCTCCTCAGTTCCCAAATGTTTACTGAGTGTTGTTAAAAGGAAAGGCCATGTAACATAAAGGTAAAAATGCCCCTGTGCCAAATTTTTTGCAATGTGTTGCTGCCATTAAATTGTAAGTTAATGATTATTTGCAAAAAAAAAAAAAAAACGTTTCTCAGTTCGAACATTTAATATCTTGTCTTTGCAGTCTATTCAATTGAATATAAGTTGAAAATGATTTGCAAATCATTGTATTCGGTTTTTATTTACCAATTACACAACGTGCCAACTTCACTGGTTTTGGGGTTTGTACGTAAATATTAAATGTTATTATAAATGTGCCTACTACTATATTACATGTATACATCATGTATATAATACCCTAATGGAGGTGTTTGGATGTTGTTTAGTGGCTCTATAGGCAGAATTAAATGGCTCATAGAGGCTCCATCATAAGTGGACTTTTAATTGAATGTATTTAATATTTAGAATGCATAACAAAAAAATCCATCCGTCGTCATGTCTTTCATAATGATTGTGAACGACAGGCAACATTCCAAAAAAAAGTGCAGTTCCCCTTTCATGATTAATACACTTACTGTGCTCATAACATATGTTACTGTGTACTATAAATGCATTTTAAACCACTTAGCCTGAATCACATCCAAAGTGACTTGGGAACATTTACAAGCAAAAAAAAAACAACTTCTTTATTTACTTTTCCTGTCCTCAAAAACCCTCAGCAGAACAGTGTGTGTCTCCACCGGTCAAATAAACACAAATCTAGTGCTTTAAATGTTGTAATCATATTTATTGTTACCAAGAGGTATTTTCGAAGTGCTGAGGACAGTGAAGGTACAATGTTTCAAGTAACAAGCAAACATAAACAATGTTCAATCTAGTGTTTTTAAACTGATATTGCAAACATTTGGTGTAACAATTGGAGACTAATAACAAAACACAAATACGTTTCTGTCTTTCAACTTTTAACTGACAATCTAAACAAATCAAACAATCTTTTTAATCCTAGTATCTTTCAAATTACAACAATTTAACACATGCAATTTTGTACAATGGCTCAAATACGTTCATCAGTCTTTTAAATCTTTCATTGTCCACCATTGAAAACGGCTGCAGGGCTTTGACAATGAATGATCCGATGCTCCGTGAGATTAGTTGAGGTGTCATGAGAAAAAGTTGATTGAAATGCCTCACGAATAGATGTTTGGCCTGGCAGAGATTGGGAAAATCTCGATCAAATATAAAACATGCCAGAAATTCAACTGATCATGTATACTGTAAGTCTACAAACCCGACAAGGCTTGGAATTGCATATACTATGCAATGTATACTCAATTTTCCCAATCTATGAGCCTTACCCCTTGCTGCACCTGTGCAAAGCTGACAGTCGAGCTAAATGTTATGGAAAGGGTTTTTTTTCTTTTTCTGTTGTCTGCCACCGTGGTTGTGAAAGTGCTTGATAAGATATGCAGCCAAGCCTCCTTTTTAAATGTTAATATCGTAGACAAAATTGTGATCGTGATTAAAATTTGATAAATTGTGCAGCCCTAACTAATCATATCAGTTATTCCAGTAAATCAATAGAAGAGGAACACAAACAGGGAGATAAGCTCTTCTTTTCTCAATCTTGCATTGCAGTTTTGTACAGTGTATTGGATTGTATATTACGGTGTCCTTCCATTCATGTCACTTTGTTACCGTTATTTAATGTGAATACATCTCATTATAGAAAACCTGCACAGCTAATTGTAATAAGCAATGACATTATATTACAATACAACAAACACTGATGTGTTCGATTCAACAATCAGTTTTGTGGGACGCAGACACACAAATTGGATTCCCCGTTCCCTCCAGACACACTGAAATATGGCAACCCCAAGTTTCCATCTTGCGGTTCTCAAAATATAGTTCTTACTCAAAGTGACACAACATAAGGCCATTAGTGGTGCACAGGACATGAATGTAATCTGCACAACTGACTGTAATGTGCTATATATACACTACATTGCCAAAAGTATTTGGCCACCTACCTCATACTTGCCAACCTTGAGACCTCTGATTTCGGGAGGTGGAGGGTGGGGGTGGGGGGCGTGGTCGGGGCGGGGGCGTGGTTGGGGGCGTGGCTAAGAGGGGAGGAGTATATTTACAGTTAGAATTCACCAAGTCAAGTATTTCATATATATATATATATATATACATATATATATATATATATATATATATATATATATATATATATATATAATAAATACTTATAAAAGTCAAGTATTTCATATATATATATATATATATATATATATATATATATATAAGAAATATTATTATTATAGTATTTCATATATATATATATATATATATATATATATATATATATATATATATATATAAGAAATACTTGACTTTCAGTGAATTCTAGCTATATATATAATTATTTTATTATATATATATATATATATATATATATATATATATATAAGAAATACTTGACTTTCAGTGAATTCTAGCTATATATATAATTATTTTATTATTATATATATATATATATATATATATATATATATATATATATATATATATATATATATATATATAAGAAATACTTGACTTTCAGTGAATTCTAGCTATATATATAATTATTTTATTGTATATATATATATATATATATATATATATATATATATAAGAAATACTTGACTTTCAGTGAATTCTAGCTATATATATAATTATTTTATTGTATATATATATATATATATATATATATATATATATATATAAATAAAATAAATACTTGAATTTCAGTGTTCATTTATTTACACGTATACACACACATAACACTCATCCAGTCATTGTTGAGTTAAGGGTTGAATTGTCCATCCTTGTTCTATTCTCTGTCACTATTTTTCTAACCATGCTGAACACCTTTTCGCAGGTACCCAGAAAGGTTTTGAGTACCACCAAAAAAACTGAATCTCTGAAGACAGTATAAAGTGTTCAGTACTAAAAAAAAAGAAAAAAGAATGTGGCTTAAGTACAGTTTTTTAATTGAGCTGCTGCATTTTTTGGTTGGGTTGTTTATTTATTTATTTTAACTTCTCCATTTCTAAAAGGGGGGGAATGTTATAGAGTGTTCTATGTTTGTCTGTTGCCATCTCCTGATGAATGTTGGCTATAGCGTACTGGGGTTCCTTTTTGGTTGGCCAACGATTTACGTGGTGTTGCGCACCTGACGTCAAGTGTGTGAGTCTGTTCTGCAGTCTACAGTAAAGAGACGTACTTCATCCCCTCGCCTGGTTATTGCCTCCAACTCAATATATTACAACAACATTGCTGTTTACGGCAGACGAACTGAATAAAACATGACTGCTGTTGTTGTGTGTTGTTACCGCGCTGGGAGGACGTTAATGAAACTGCCTAACAATAAACCCACATAAGAAACCAAGAACTCGCCCTCGATCATTCTACAGTTATAACATGTGTTGTGGGAAAGCGGACGTGAATACAGGCTGTTGACACGTCACTCAGGTCCGCATGGAGCTGGAGGGGGCGTGGCTTCCAGCTCCGCCTGAATTTCGGGAGATTTTCGGGAGAAAATTTGTCCCGGGAGGTTTTCGGGAGAGGTGCTGAATTTCGTGAGTCTCCCGGAAAATCCGGGAGGGTTGGCAAGTATGACCTACCTCGACTCACATATGAACTTAAAATGCCATCCCATTCCTAACCCATAGATATAATAATAATAATATGATGTCGGTCCATTTTTTGCAGCTATTACAGCTTCAACTCTTCTGGGAAGGCTGTCCACAAGTTTGCGAAGTGTGTTTATAGGAATGTTTGTCCATTCTTCCAAAAGCGCATTGGTGAGGTCACACACTGATGTTGGTCGAGAAGGCCTGGCTCTCAGTCTCCGGGTCAGGTCATGCAGGCCAGTCAAGTTCATCCACACCAGACTCTGTCATCCATGTCTTTATGGACCTTGATTTGTGCACTGGTGCACAGTCATGTTGGAAGAGGAAGGGGCCCGCTCCAAAATGTTCCCACAAGGTTGGGAGCATGGAATTGTCCAAAATGTTTTGGTATCCTGGAGCATTCAAAGTTCCTTTCACTGGAACTAAGGGGCCAAGCCCAACTCCTGAAAAACAACCCCAGACCATAATTCTTCCTCCACCGAATTTCACACTCGGCACAATGCAGTCCGAAATGTACCATTCTCCTGGCAACTTCCAAACCCAGACTCGTCCATCAGATTGCCAGATGGAAAAGCGTGATTCATCACTAGAGAGAACACGTCTCCACTGCTCTAGAGTCCAGTGGCGACGTGCTTTACACCACTGCATCCAACGCTTTGCATTGGACTTGGTGATGTATGGCTTAGATGCAGCTGCTTGGCCATGGAAACTCATTCCATGAAGCTCTCTGCGTACTGTACGTGGGCTAATTGGAAGGTCACATGAAGTTTAGAGCTCTGTAGCAACTGACTGTGCAGAAAGTCGGCGACCTCTTTGCACTATGCGCTTCAGCAACCGCTGACCCCTCAGTCAGTTTACGTGGCCTACCACTTCGTGGCTGACTTGCTGTTGTTCCCAAACTTTTCCATTTTCTTATCATAAAGCCGACAGTTGACTTTGGAATATTTAGGAGCGAGGACATTTCACGACTGGATTTGTTGCACAGGTGGCATCCTATGACAGTTCCAGTTGTAGAAACAGTCTCCATGCCTAAAAGCTTGATTTTATACAACTGTGGTCGGGCCAAGGAATTAGGACACCTGATTCTTATCATTTGGATGGGTGGCCAAACACTTTTAGCAATATAGTGTACCGCTTGTGTCTTTCTTTTGGGACAACAAACATATTTCGAAGCATGTCTTTCTCAAAGCAGATGCCTGAGAAAACCATTGAATACTAAACAAAAGCAACCGCTTAAAATCAAGTTTTGATCTCTAAAACTATTGTGTAACGGGATTGACGCTTACATTAGCTACGACTGGCCAAGGCTGTTTTTTTTTTATAGTCCCTTGGCATATTCTAGCCATACAATTTATTAAATAAAAACAATATGTTATTATAGATATTACACTAACACTTACATGCTTTGTCAACTAAAGCACAGTGATGTCAATGTTCTCTTCTAATAGTTTAGCACAAAGGGCACCAACCTGTCGATCTTTAGGACTTTACTGGTAGAGCCTGAACATATTACAAAAATAAATACATCAGTGATCTCCCAAAGAGTGACCAGCAGACCTGCCAACAGGCACCCATTTTAACCTTTGAATACACTTTGCTGATCCTCAGATATACTTTTTGTTGCAATTCACCGATTTAAAATTCAGCCTGTGAAACATAGATAATGCTCCTGTGTTGAGGCTCCAGCGAACGCTGCACAGCTTGCCCTGTAAACTTGCATTGTGTGAGGTGCATCTCTCTAAAAAATCATTAGGGCTGACTGTAACTAGGGCTGTCAAAGTTAACGCGATAATAATGAGTAAACAAAATGTTTTTTTAATGGCACCATTTCTTTTATTACCACACAATTTTAATACGCCCTGCGTGACCCTCAATCCTTAACATTGCGGTGGAAAATCAGCAGCGTTCCGGCATATGTTGAGTCACAGGGACATTGAGAGAGCAGAAATGGACAACAGAAAAGGCATATTGAATGGAAAGTTTAGCTTCCAAGCCCTGGCGGGTTGCTCTCGCCACAAGACCGAAGTTATTTCCATCCACTGTCGCTGTAAGTTGAGTTATCAGTATGACCTGAGTTCCTAGGTGCTAGTCTGCGTATTACAAACTTTTGGCTACTTTTTGAACCTGTGGTTGCTTATTTTTGGGCTTGCTTTTCCATTCCCACAATAAAGAAAAACACAACTGCGCCGGTAGGTAGTTTTTTCTTTCTTGCACGTTTACGGGTTATGGCGCTTCTGGTCGACTTGGCTCACCCTCAAACACATGCACGCGAATGACGCATGTGAAACTACGCCAAAGACCAGACTGACAAACAAACAAGTGATAAGAAAGAATAAGAATTAGTGGGAAAAACTTCATAAAAATATCATTTAAAATTATATGTTAAAAAGTTAAAGTCTGATAGTCACACACACACTAGGTGTGGTGAAATTATCCTTTGCATTTGACCCATCCCCTTGTTCCACCCCCTGGGAGGTGAGGAGAGCAGTGAGCAGCAGCGGTGGCCGCGCTCGGGAATCATTTTGGTGATTTAAACCCCAATTCCAACCCTTGATGCTGATCATGATTGGAAGAAAGAGAGAACAGTAAGGGACTGAAAAGCTGCAAATACACTCCTCCTTCTCTCTATAACCATTGCTCGCTTGTGACGTGAAGCTCTCAAGCTACATGGAGTTGTGATTGTTCAGATTAGACGTCGCATCGCACGTTCAACCCTGACGAAGAGCTACCAAAGCAGGGTTTATTCAAATTGTGAATCAGGACTTTGGCTTGTTTTTTAATTACCAACAACACAATCCATCCATCCATCCATCCATCCATTTTCTACCGCTTATCCCTTTCGGGCTCGCGGGGGATGCAATCGGGCGGAAGGCGGGGTACACCCTGGACAAGTCGCCACCTCATCACAGGGCCAACATACAAACCCTGTTTCCATATGAGTTGGGAAATTGTGTTAGATGTAAATATAAACGGAATACAATGATTTGCAAATCCTTTTCAACCCATATTCAGTTGAATATGCTACAAAGACAACATATTTGATGTTCAAACATCAACTTTTTTTTTTTGCAAATAATCATTAACTTTAGAATTTGATGCCAGCAACACGTGACAAAGAAGTTGGGAAAGGTGGCAATAAATACTGATAAAGTTGAGGAATGTTCATCAAACACTTATTTGGAACATCCCACAGGTGTACAGGCAAATTGGGAACAGGTGGGTGCCATGATTGGGTATAAAAGTAAATTCCATGAAATGCTCAGTCATTCACAAACAAGGATGGGGCGACGGTCAGCACTTTGTCAACAAATGCGTGAGCAAATTGTTGAACAGTTTAAGAAAAACCTTTCTCAACCAGCTATTGCAAGGAATTTAGGGATTTCACCATCTACGCTCCGTAATATCATCAAAGGGTTCAGAAAATCTGGAGAAATCACTGCACGTAAGCAGCTAAGCCCGTGACTTTCGATCCCTCAGGCTGTACTGCATCAACAAGCGACATCAGTGTGTAAAGGATATAACCACATGGGCTCAGGAACACTTCAGAAACCCACTGTCAGTAACTACAGTTGGTCGCTACATCTGTAAGTGCAAGTTAAAACTCTCCTATGTAAGGCGAAAACCGTTTATCAACAACACCCACAAATGCCGTCGGCTTCGCTGCGCCTGAGCTCATCTAAGATGGACTGATACAAAGTGGAAAAGTGTTCTGTGGTCTGACGAGTCCACATTTCAAATTGTTTTTGGAAACTGTGGACGTCGTGTCCTCTGGACCAAAGAGGAAAAGAACCATCCGGATTGTTATAGGCGCAAAGTTGAAAAGCCAGCATCTGTGATGGTATGGGGGTGTATTAGTGCCCAAGACATGGGTAACTTACACATCTGTGAAGGCGCCATTAATGCTGAAAGGTACATACAGGTTTTGGAGCAACATATGTTGCCATCCAAGCAACGTTACCATGGACGGCCCTGCTTATTTCAGCAAGACAATACCAAGCCACGTGTTACATCAACGTTGCTTCATAGTAAAAGAGTGCGGGTACATTTCTGGCTTGCCTGTAGTCCAGACCTGTCTCCCATTGAAAATGTGTGGCACATTATGAAGCCTAAAATATCACAAGGGAGACCCGGACTATTGAACAACTTAAGCTGTACATCAAGCAAGAATGGGAAAGAATTCCACCTGAGAAGCTTAAAAATGTGTCTCATCAGTTCCCAAACGTTTACTGAGTGTTGTTAAAAGGAAAGGCCATGTAACACAGTGGTGAACATGCCCTTTCCCAACTACTTTGGCACGTGTTGCAGCCATGAAATTCTAAGTGAATTATTATTTGCAAAAAATAAATAAAGTTTATGAGTTTGAACATCAAATATCTTGTCTTTGTAGTGCATGCAATTGAATATGGGTTGAAAAGGATTTGCAAATCATTGTATTCCGTTTATATTTACATCTAACACAGTTTCCCAACTTATATGGAAACGGGGCTTGTAGATAAACAGACAACATTCACACTCGCATTCACACACTAGGGCCAATTTAGTGGTGACGATCAACCTATCCCCAGGTGCATGTCTTTGGAGGTGGGAGGAAGCCGGAGTACCCGGAGGGAACCCACGCAGTCACAGGGAGAACATGCAAACTCCACACAGAAAGATCCCGAGAGCAGGATTGAACCCAGGACCTTCGTATTGTGAGGCAGACGCACTAACCCCTGTTCCACCCTGCTGCCCTTACCCACAACACATTAGAAGTTAAATTTATTTAAAAAGGTGAACAACTAAGCAAAAGGCATAATGAGAAAAATCTGACATGTTGATATTAATAACTAACAATAACATTAATGTTTGTTTTTAAATATGTATCATTTATTAAACTTATTTGCAAAACAAAAAACATACATATAAATATATTACAGTTTGTGGCAGGTGCGTGGGTAGAGTTTGCCTTGGTCCATGGGCGAGACCCCGTGGTCTCTTGGTTTGATTGATTAATAAAGTACTCCTTATTGTTCGATTTGTATGTATGCAGCCCTCAGTGGAAAACATTTAGACACCCCTGATTTGTTCTACTTCACACCATAAAATCATCCAAATAACACATGTAAAAAACATATGTTATTGTGTACTTTAAATGCATTTTTACACCACTTAGCTCCACTTAGCCTGAATCACATCCAAAGTGACTTGGGAACATTTACAAGCAAAACAATAACTTCTTTATTTACTTTTCCTGTCCCCCAAAGCCCTCAGCAGAACATCTCCGCCGGTCATAGAAAATGTACATTCGGGATACGTGTAATGACAAACATCTGTTAAAGTGTAATGGAACTGATATCTTGAGCGGCACACAACCTTGTGCATTGCCATTCATGAATAAATGTGGTGTATTTGTGCATGAGCGTGTCTTAAAAGTGCATATTTTTGGAGTGTAGAAAGGAACAATAATACTCTGTTTTTCAAAAGGTTGTGTTTACTATCACCAGTTGTTATATCACGAACACAGTTGTTACCCAATTTAAGTTAAACGATGTGATGTAAACAGCTTCTAGAACAAGAGCAGTGTGGTTTAAAGAATAATAACACTTTTATGGGAAAACTTGTTGCTGTTTTAAGGGTCCAAATCTCAAATACTGAAAGGGAACTCTACATTTGGGGAATCTTGCCTATCCCCATGTGAGACAACAACACACTTGTGATTTACCCTTTTGAATGCAATCTAATTTGTAATAAACGGCTCGTACAACACAGCCAAAAATGAAGCTAATAGGAGTCATCTATTGGGCCCATAAAGCCTTTTAAAAACATCGAAAATGAACTGCTGCATCGCCTCTGAGTTTTTCGAAGTTAATTCTAAATTATAAATCATGTCTCTCACTTTATGTTAGTTGGTCAACTTTGACATTCAATTTAGCCCCAGGGACATCACTAAGAAGACAGGACTAAATGCTCGCTTGTGGCACCTTTTTTTTTTCTACCTCAGCGAGGATTATGCTGAATTCATCATCTAAACGGTTTTGAGAGCAGACATTGTATAGTAGGTGATTGTTTCATTATGTTCATAGTTTGTATTTCTTGTTCAGCCCTACTGCTAGATGGTCAATCAATAAATCTATATCCTTTGGTTAACCAGGTACAACTCATCAAGATTAAAATCTCTTTTCCAAGAGTGACATAACCAAGAGGGCAGCAAGACAAAGTTACAGAAATACATACAGTATAAGAACAACAAAAACAGCAACAGTCACACACCCCAATTAAAACAAAAATGAATTGCTGCTGGTGCTTTGTGTTTGGATCTAATTATCACTCAGCGACTAAAACTTGTAGGTCAACCTCCCTTTATTCGGGCTGAAATATACAGTATATGGTCCTGGATGTCCTCTTGTCTCACATAGGGACTGTGAATAATGGGCAAAATTCCAGAAAGAGTGCAGTTCCCCCGTAAGAATAAAGTCAACAAATGGTCAACATTATTATTATTTTAAAAAGAAAATCCAATTTAGTTGAAAACAGTTGAGCAAATCTTGGACAAATCACCAGTCAATCATGCATGCAAACATGCAAACTCCCCCCCCCAAAATATGGAATAGGATCCCAAAGCCGAGTGCTTACATGGCAACGGGATTATTACACTGCAGGACAATAAAATATATCACATTGTTGTTATTGCAGACTAACTCGAGACATTGCTTTTACTACATTGGAAATTATTTGCACAATATAACGTGAGGGCCCAATTTTGTGTGAGGAAACGCATATATGTCACTTAATTATTAACATTAATTATATGACATTTTACCACATACTTATTCCTAGCCTCTTCCTCCTCCGTAACTGATTAGAACAGTGTTTTTCAACCTTTTTTGAGCCAAGGCACATTTTTTTCATTGAAAAAATCCCGAGGCACACCGCGAGCAGAAAACATAAAAAAATGAAACTCAGCAACCGATATTGACAATAAAAAGTCATTCTCTCAATTGTTGGATATGAATTCAAACCATAACCAAGCATGCTATAGCTCTTGTCTCAAAGTAGGTGTACTGTCACGACCTGTCACATCCCGTTGTGACTTATTTTGAGTTTTTTTGGTGTTTTCCTGTGTGTAGTGTTTTAGTTCTTGTCTTGCACTCCTATTTTGGTGTTGATTGTCACGTATGGATGTACTTTGTGGATGCCGTCTGCTTTGATTGATTGAAAATTTTATTAGTAGATTGCAAAGGAAGATAATACATTATATGAAACAGTACAGTACATATTCCTTACAATTGACCACTAAATGGTAACACCCAAATAAGTTTTTCAACTTGTTTAAGTCGGGGTCCACGTTAATCAATTCATGGTAAGTCTGTAAGTCTTTGCTGTTGTCCAGCATTCTGTTTTTGTTTACTTTCCAGCCAGTTCAGTTTTAGATTCGTTTTGCATAGCCATCTTTAAGCTTCAATGCATTTTCTTAGGGACACTCACCTTTTGTTTATTTTTGGTTTAAGCATTTGATACCTTTTTACCTGCACACTGCCTCCTGCTGCCTAACTGAGGCAGTGACAGGAAAAGGCGAGACTCGCCTCCCGACATCTATAAAGCAATTAGCTACCTGCTGCCACCTACTGATATGCCGAGCTCTAGACAGTACAGACACTCAAAAACGGCACATTATTTGCGGATTATAATTACTGGTTTGCATAACATATGTTCAACCCAATTAGGTGAAATTACATAATTTCCCACGGCACACCAAACAATATCTCACGGTACACTAGTGTGCCGCGGCACAGTGGTTGAAAAACACTGGATTAGAATATACAATTGAACTTCGATTTACAAACTCCTTTATTTGTGAACTATTAGGTTTACGACCATTTTTCTGGCTTGGCACTTGGTGGAGGCGGTCGCTTGTTCCTCCCTCTCTGTCTCTCCCTGCTTGCTCTCTGTCTGCTCTTGTCTATACTTTTTAAGAGCCTCTTTCTCTGCGCTGTCCTCTGAAATCCAAACACCTAACATGGAATTGATAAGCTGAACTCTCGACTCAATTGACAAAATCTTCTCGACGAGGAAAAGAGGTTATGATGGCTCCCCTGACAGAACAATTACTGCGAGGTACGTGAGAGACTCCTGGGAGAAATGGAGAATCATGTGCCTCTCAGTGCTTTTCGTCGAGGACGTGGGAGACATCTACCTATTTGGAACCGTTATCGCAGCGCATCTGCTGATTGGGCTGGGCATTGCTTTGGTGTATTGTCAAATTCGGAAGATGATGGCAGCCATCCAAGGAGCCCAAAGGCTGCCTGTCGCAATGGAAGGCATGGCTCGAGCTGTGGGAACACAGACTGTGGCGATGTCTGAACTGAAACTTAAGTTAGACCACATCATTGAGATGCTTACTGAAATTTCAAAAAATATCTTGAGAGCCAGCATGGACGATTAGATCAGACAAGTCATTAAAATGTCTGCTCACTTGGAAAACAACAATCCTTATCTACGATTCGACTCCCTCAAATGACCTCGACGCTGCTCATAACAGAAGAAGTCTGTTCTGAAAACATCCCCCGAGGACACCTCAGTGAAAGCCGCTCTGACCTCCCTCCCTCCTTCAACAATAGACACAACAACATTACACCCTGGACAATGGGCATATGCACACACATACCTCCACCCCCCACCCCCACCCCACGCCTCCACCACCGTTTGAATCCCTTAGGTTGAACGGCTGCGCAGCGCTTTAGATAGCAACAGCCTGCCACTGTATCCCGACTCCCTCCCCTCTGTTGCAAGTTTTGTGGATTCTATGTAACAGGTTTATGTGCTTATGGCTATTGAGTTTTTTTTTCTTGGCCTCAGTCTGAACCCCCTCCCCAGGAGCCCAGTCTGAGACCGAACCTATTTTCACTCATCAGTCATATTTTAGGCACGGTATATTCACAAACGTGTGAGCTCTGAAAATCGATAACACATGCACAGAAACAATAATACCAGCAGGTCAATACAAAAGTTATTTAAGACTTTTGTATTATTTTTTTTTGTCCTATGTCCTCAATGGCCGAATAGCGTTGCAAAAATTTGCCTATCCCCTGCCGCGACTTTCTCTCTCTCTCTCTCTCTCTCTCTCTCTCTCTCTCTCTCTCTCTCTCTCTCTCTCTCTCTCTCTCTCATAAAGATAGTCAATAAAGATAGTCAACAAGAGCTCACAAAGAAAACACTGCCCCTCAGGGTTTGGAAGAGAATTACAAGTCATGCGCCAGCCTCCACGGAAGCGCTATAAATGAACCAAGACGTCGTGAAAGGGGACGCAAGCTACATGAGGTGAGAGTATTTAACAGCCTTTAGAGAGGAGAGGGAAAAGAAGAAAACTCCGGAAAAAGAGGAATCTCCTTGGGAGCAGTAAAACGCTGCTCCTCCTCCTCGCTCCCTCCTGTCTTTCTTTCTCTCTCTCCACTCTTTTCTCCGCATCAAGTTTTTGCCTTGAATGCGTCCGCCTCCTCTTGTGGGGTAGTTAACATTTTAGAGGGCCCCAAAGGGATTTTTATGTGTGTGTGTGTGTGTGTGTGTGTGTTCTCTTTGACAGTTCAGCTTGCCTTGTTGTTGTGTTGTTCTGATAATAGGGAGAGTATTAATCCGTTAACCCATGTCAGGTGTGTATGATGTACATTATCGTTAGGCCTGGGCCGATAGCAAATTTTGCTCAACGACAATATTAATGTACAAAATATTGCTGATTAATGATATTATTTTCAACATTATTTTGAGACCAAATTAACTAATTAATTGATTGATAATGCAAGTTCACCCTTTAAAATGCAACAAACGTGCATTTCTTGTAAACTTTAACATTAAAATCACAACCAAAGGCAATAAAATAGGTTTTGTCTCTGTCCCCTTGTGTGGGGTTCGGGTCTGTGGGACCAGGTTTCATTTTTTATTAAACGAAAAATGATACAATTAATTAATTTTTCAAACTGAGACTTACTGACTTTGGCTCATTTTCTGTGAAGAACATATATCAGAATACATATTTAATGACCACCCACCATCATTGTTGGCTAACGCGTTACAAAGTAACGCGTTACTGTAACGCCGTTACTATCGGCGGTAAATAGTAATCTAACGCGTTATTTTTTTATATTCAATAACTCAGTTACCGTTACTACATGATGCGTTACTGCGTTATTTTGCGTTATTTTTTATGTAGTATCGGCTAGAAACTGAGAAGATCTGAGTGTGTTTTATTGGAGCGACAAGGAAGAGGCGACAAAGAAGAGGTGCGCCGTGCGCTGTCTGTGTGTGTGTGTGTGTGTGTGTGTGTGTGTGTGTGTGTGTGTGTGTGTGGGAGGGGGCGTGTCTGTGTTTACTAACAAGACATCATGGCGAAGCCCGAAGCCGAGTTTCTTAAAATGGAGATATTTTCAGTACTTTTCTTTTGTCGACTACAAAGAAAATAACATTTTAGTTGAATGTAAGTTGTGTCTTGGATCAAAGATCCTATCCTAGCAATTCAAATATGCTGAAACCGCTACAAAAACAACATGCTTCGACGAAGCTAGTAAAGAGACACACACTTCACCTCCACTTCCAACAGCAGCTGGATTTTAACGAGGCACTGCACATTGAAGTTACACACACTCTGTCAATTCTCTTATATACTCTTTCATTCTAGACTTCTAGAGAGTTTGATTATCACATCACTCTAAATGTTTAGACTATAAAGTTCACGAACATAAAGAGGGATGCTAGTGGGCCAGGCCAATCTTTCCTTTTCTCTAAACTAAGTGGGGACATGTGTAGAGTGTTCTGGGCTTCAGACATGATTTTATTTCAGAATCCTTGAGATAAAAAAACGCCTGATTAGGCTTTATGTATGTAGTGTGCCTTCCTTGGTTTACAGCTATGTTGTTATTATGCTGTTTGTTATGTTGCAGCTATTTAAAATAGTTTTGTCAATTTGTTCTGGCCTGAAACAAATTGGCCCTTTGAAACATATCTTTTTCTTTGTGTGTTGTATGTAGACCACATTGCTTAGCAGAGTTCAGTGATGCAAATGCATGTCAAGTTGTTCAACAGATTGTATTATTCTCCAGTGCAATAACAGTACTGAAATGAAGGCTAAAAGGGCATTAAATGGGGCCTTAAAAAAATAAAAAAATATATATAAGTAACTAAATAGATACTTTTCACGGTAACGCTGTTACGGCGCACGCGCAGTCTGCGTCTCCCTTCTCTGCGGGAACACTTGGAGGCTCCGCTGACAGCGCGCTCGGACACGCCCATGCTCACGCTGAGAGCAGCACGCCCACGCAGCTACAAGCCTGCAGACAATCAGACAATCTACACACCTGTGTCTGATGAGGGCAAGCTCAATAAAGGACCAGTGGACCCAAGGATCGGCGCAGGAACTTAGTTTTCTCATGGTGTACCGTAAGGCTTATGATCTCTCTCTGTCTCTCTCTCTGCGTGTTTTCCCTCGTGTCTGACATCCTTGTTTGTTCTCCCGTGCCTCCGCAGTGTTTACCTTCCGTTGCCCTGGATTTTGACTGCCTCCCTCGTTTCCTTGACTCCTCGCTTGCCCCTGGACTTTGACGCCTCTCTCTCGCCCCGGATCACCTGCCTGCCCCATGGACTGCCTCGTTTGCTCTCGTCAACACTTGGTAACACACGTCAGCTAACTACACACCTAGTCTTACACCACACACTCTGGTATTCTAGTTCACACTCCATTTCCTTAGTTCAGTAGTGTTTGTTACTTTATATATATATATATATATATATATATTCCACTATGGACTGGACTCTCACAATATTATGTTAGACCCACTCGACATCCATTGCATTCGGTCTCCCTAGAGGGGGGGGGTTACCCACATATGCGGTCCTCTCCAAGGTTTCTCATAGTCATTCACATCGACGTCCCACTGGGGTGAGTTTTTCCTTGCCGTTATGTGGGCTGTACCGAGGATGTCGTTGTGGCTTGTGCAGCCCTTTGAGACACTTGTGATTTAGGGCTATATAAATAAACATTGATTGATTGATTGATTGATATATATATATATTGAATTATTATATATATATATATATTAAATAATTGTATATTTTTACCCCTGGTGTCTGTTTGCCGTCACCTCCCCTTAGTCCAAACATAACAGTAAGTTCCCGCCAAAATGATTAAGGACCTGACGGCACGTACCTTAGCCCCCAGTGACTTTAGCCCCGCCCCCAGTGGAATTTTTTTTCTTCTTCCTTTTTTCTTTTTCTTTTTGCCCCTCTCAGGATGTCTTTTTCTTTTACCTCCACCCTGGACAATTTTTCTAGCCCTCCTCAACACTCCTTCAAGTGACTGTTTAACTCTAATATGGGGATGAAGGAATTTACCCGTCGCCTGGACACCCTCCTCCCACCCTTAGTGACTGTTCCTCAATCAGCTGGAGGCGTCTGGCATCCGTGTTCGGAGGGGGGGGATAGTGCTGGTGGCTGTGCTGGTGTGGTGGCGCAGCTGCACCCAGCCAGGCGACCCCCTGCCAGACAAGGACAATCTATCTTCCATTTTAGTACTGGTGGCTGTGCTGACGTGGTAGCACAACAGCACCCAGACAGGCTACCCCCTGCCGGACAAATACCATCTGTCTTCCGCTTTTCCCAGCCGCAGCCACCAGCCCCCTGGCTAGCCCCTGAGCTAGCACCAGTCCCTCAGCTAGTGTCCGAGCTAGCACCAGTCCCTCGGCTAGCGTCCGAGCTAGCATCAGTCCCTCGGCTAGCGTCCGAGCTAGCACCAGTCCCTCGGCTAGCGTCCGAGCGAGCACCAGTCCCTCGGCTAGCGTCCGAGCTAGCACCAGTCCCTCGGCTAGCGTCCGAGCTAGCACTAGTCCCTCGGCTAGCGTCCGAGCTAGCACCAGTCCCTCGGCTAGCGTCCGAGCTAGCACCAGTCCCTCGGCTAGCGTCGGAGCTAGCACCAGTTCCTCGGCTAGCGTCGGAGCTAGCACCAGTCCCTCGGCTAGCGTCGGAGCTAGCACCAGTCCCTCGGCTAGCGTCGGAGCTAGCACCAGTCCCTCGGCTAGCGTCGGAGCTAGCACCAGTCCCTCGGCTAGCGTCCGAGCTAGCACCGGCCCCTCGGCTAGCCTCCGAGCTAGCACCGATCCCCAGGCTAGCCTCTGAGCTAGCACCGGTCCCCAGGTTAGCCTCTGAGCTAGCACCGGTCCCCAGGCTAGCCTCTGAGCTAGCACCAGTCCCCAGGCTAGTCTCCAAGCTAGCACCAGCTCCCAGGCTGGCCCCCTCGTCTCCGCCAGCTCCCAGGCCGGCAGCGGCGACCTCTGCCCCTCAGCCGGCAGCGCCGACCTCTGCCCCTCAGCCGGCAGCGCCGACCTCTGCCCCTCAGCCAGCAGCGCCGACCTCTGCACCTCGGCCAACTCCTCAGCTGCCCTCCTCGGCGCCGATGACGTCTGCCGCTTCCACGCCGCCGATGACATCTGCCGCTTCCACGCCGCCGATGACGTCTGCCGCTTCCACGCCGATGTCACCTCCTTGTTTCCGGCGAAACGCACCATCGCGCCAATCACGTCCGCCTTCCCGACGGCCAAGAAGGTGGCCGTTCCTTGGTCGCCCGCCTCGCCGGCCTCAGCGGCGTTCTACTCGCCGTCGCCACCAGACTCGTCCCCGGTGGATTCGGGGGCACTTGGGCCGGCGACCCACCACCAGTTCGCCCCTCCGCCCTCCCTTGACTTTTGTTCCTGTTTTTTCGGGGGTTCGACTTCCAGGACATCTGGAATCTGTCCATAGGGGGGGGATACTGTTACGGCGCACGCGCAGTCTGCGTCTCCCTTCTCTGCGGGAACACTTGGAGGCTCCGCTGACAGCGCGCTCGGACACGCCCCTGCTCGCGCTGAGAGCAGCACGCCCACGCAGCTACAAGCCTGCAGACAATCAGACAATCTACACACCTGTGTCTGATGAGGGCAAGCTCAATAAAGGACCAGTGGACCCAAGAATCGGCGCGGGAACTTAGTTTTCTCATGGTGTACCGTAAGGCTTATGATCTCTCTCTTTCTCTCTCTCTGCGTGTTTTCCCTCGTGTCTGACATCCTTGTTTGTTCTCCCGTGCCTCCGCAGTGTTTACCTTCTGTGGATTTTGACTGCCTCCCTCGTTTCCTTGACTCCTCGCTTGCCCCTGGACTTTGACGCCTCTCTCTTGCCCCGGATCACCTGCCTGCCCCATGGACTGCCTCGTTTGCTCTCGTCAACACTTGGTAACACACGTCAGCTAACTACACACCTAGTCTTACACACCACACACTCTGGTATTCTAGTTCACACTCCATTTCCTTAGTTCAGTAGTGTTTGTTATTATTATATATATATATATATATATATATATATATATATATATTAAATAATTGTATATTCTGCCCCCTGGTGTCTGTTTGCCGTCACCTCCCCTTAGTCCAAACATAACAAACGCATTACTTTTTGGTTTAAGTAACTGAGTTAGTAACTGAGTTACTTTTGAAATAAAGTAACTAGTAACTGTAACTACTTACTGGTTTTCAGTAACTAACCCAACACTGGTCACAGCGCCACTATAAATTGTTTGTCTGTGTTAGTGCTTGTAATAACAATATCACTAATACTTGGTTAATATTCAAATCACAAAATGTAAATATAGTATTGTTAACGGCTCCGCTGTAAGCATACTTTTAAGTACGTATATTTACAAGTTAGCATTAAAAAAAATCCATCCATCGTCATGTCTTTCTTGATGATTGTGAACCAAAAAAAGTGCAGTTCCCCTTTAAAATCAAAATTGCTAAACTTCAAATGAAGTCTGCCGTTCTTAAATCTAATGTTTTCCTTTTTCTAGTATTGACAAACTCGATGAATTACCTTTAAAAACGATCTTGGATTGATGTGTATCTCCCGGAAGGGAAACTTGCAGAGAACAAATCGATGTACCGTATTTTTCGGACTATAAGTCGCAGTTTTTTTCATAGTTTGGCCGGGCTCCAGTGCGACTTATATATGTTTTTATCCTTCTTTATTATGCATTTTCGGCAGGTGCGACTTATACTCCGGTGCGACTTATACTCCGAAAAATACGGTAGTTGAATCTAGGAATATAAATCAATATATCGATTAATCGTTACACCCCATATATATATATATATATATATATATATATATATATATATATATATATATATATATACATATATATATGGATTTGTTAAGAAACAACCTGTCATAAACATATTGTATCTTTATAACATATATTAGAAAAATATTCCTCAAAATTGTTATGGCTCCAGCTGGCACAGTGACCTAATTCTAATAATCTTCCTTCTGTACTGATATCTAATTGATATATGTTTTATATATGTAATTAAAACCCCCACATGATGACAATGAAGGGCTGTATAACAGTTGTAACACACCTATACCGGTACATATCTGAAAACATATTGATCAGTGTAAAATGCTGGTAGACTTTTAGGGCTGTCATATTGTTATAGACGACTTAAGAATGGTCTAAAAAAGATTCACACAGATGAACAAGATTTGTGGAATCAAATACATTTCTATGAGCATATTTAATAATTTACATATGAACTTTTTTATGAAAGCACAAAAACAGTTTCTGTCACATCAGAAACACAAACAAACAAAAATCATTGCAAGAATCGAATAGCAATAAGACGAGGCCTGTTATACAAAGATTAGATAAACATAGGTTTTGCTTAGAACATAGGTCAGTTATGTCCAGAGTCAATGGTAGTACATTGTGTACAAGTTAAGTTCAAGAAGGTCAGAAATCGACTATTTCTGTTATCTAACGTCACACAAGATATTGTTATCATTTTTACTCCAGCCTTGCCGGTGATCCTTCACTTCCCATAATTGTCTTCTTTCTGGTTTGTGGAGAAAGCGATGCATACTGTATGCTTGCTTCTCTATGTACATTTTTAAGGTTCTCTATAAAATGTGTTTTATGTTCATATTTCTTTGTGTCTGGAATGCCATCCATCCATCCATTTTCTACCGCTTGTCCGGATTCATTCAATTCATATTATTTCTTATCAGAAAAATGGCTTTGGTTTGCATACGATTCGGTCCTCATGTGACCTTTTGGTGCAAATTACAAACATAACAAAGGATGTGACTGTGTTTTTGTTATGTTCAAAGTAAGCACACTACTGGATGGTAATGAAATACATTCAAAAACTACTTAACAGTTTTTTGTACACAAGCAGTTACTATACATTTGGAATTTAATGATGCATCTTTATTAAATGTGGAAATATGCAATTTATAGTTCTTTAACCAAAACTGTTTCCTCACTAATGTTTTTAGATTTTTATTTGATGATTGCAAATAAATTAAAAGTGATACTAATTTTCAGAGTATTTTTTTAAATGTACATAATAGCTCAGTGTTTTCTTTTGGACACTACTAAATTCTGTATGGCCGAAAGCAAAGCATTCCAAGCCTGCAAATCACAGCTGGACAAAAGGAAAACACTTGAATAATTAAAGGCCCTTGTGAGGTAAGAACAGCAAGGGAGGAACTCTAATCAAGTTTCTGGATACAAAAAACTGTTTAAAGAGGTAACACAGTAACAGTACGTGCTAAATGATATGCGGTCATAAGATGTAAAAAGAACGGGGTTGGTCGCTCTTTTGTTTTGATTTCGGGTGTCCGGGCCCTCTGCTCCTCCTACTTGTAGCACACACACACACACACATATAAAACTTCGAGGGATTGCCCCGCGGGAAGGCATGGTGGGGGGATGAGGATACCTCTATGGGGCTCCAGTCCTCTTGACTTGTCCCCTGCTCGTCCATCCCTCAATTATAACTGCATGTTAGACACTTAGGGTTTGGGGGTGTCGGTATGGTAGGGACCCACTAAGGCCTTGATATCCTCCAATTATTAGTCCCCACAAGCATACATATCTCCCTCACGCTACAATACACACATCAATGGGGACTGGAGGTCGGCTGCAATGGCTGACCTAATTTTAAATACACAGTAGAGACTCTGGGGGCATTATACACTCCCACATCACATGCATGGGTGGGTTGGGGTTCAGGAGTGCGGCGTGCCCCTCATTACCTCCTCGGTCGGCGCGGACTTCGGGGACAGGGGTGGGTGGGTGAAGTTATTGGCTGGTTCGCCTGTGTATTGATTTGTTTGTTTATATATGTGTGTGTATGTATATGTGCATGTATGTATGCATGCATATATATATATATATATATATATATATATATATATATATATATATATATATATATATATATATATATATATAATGTGTGTGTGTATGTATGTACATATGGATATGTATATATAATATTTTTTTTGGGGTGGGGGGGCTACTGCAGCCGGGCTGCGTGTCTGGGGCCCCTGGGTCTCGTCCCGGCTGCAGAACTCTACAGTGATGCCAGTCGGCCAGCTGCTGGGGTAGTGACCTTGTTTGTCAGCATGTCTGTGATCGCCTATCGTTTTTTTTTCTTCTTTTTCTCTTCTTGAGGGGGCTACAGTGGGGCTGGTGGTCTCTTGTTCCCTGGGCACCGCACCTGCTGTTTCGGATTGGGCTCTCTGGGGCCATACTTTGGTTCCCGCACACACTGGGAGACAAATATATTGTACATACAAATTCACATACATACTCACGTACACACAATTATCCATACACACATATGTATATTCATTCATTAATACATGCATACGAGCACACATTGGTACTTACCCACATACATATGTACCTACGCTCGTGCATACATATACATTCACGGTACATACATCCACATGCACATTCACTGTACACACACACATACATACATACATACATACACTCATGCATATAATAATCACGTTTCATCAAACATATATTAACGTTGTTCCCCTAAGGGGTAACTGGGTAAAACACTACACGCTGACAAAGCTTAACCTATCGTTACTATAACAATCTACAAGGTTAATACAGTTTGCTTCTCCTTATTCCCTTCCATTTAACTGCTTTCTCTTTGTAATTCAAGTTATCATTACATATACGTATTGTTGCATTTGAAACAATTATATTATTGATAATGGAGGTAATTATTGTTATTATTCATTATTAATAGTGGTATTTCTATTAGTATTTGTATTGCTCCATTTGTAGTGCAATAATGTTCGTTGTCATTTCTGTGTTATTGATGTTTGCCATCACTTTGTTTTATGATATTTGTACATATCTTATTTGCTGATGCTGTTATGCTGTTGTTGGTATTGTTGTTGTTGTTTTTGTTGCTGTCTCTCTTTCTTATCCCACTGTTGTCCCCGCAATTTCCCCCTCTGTCTTCCTTTTTTTAGTTTTTCTTTTCCCTCCTGCTCTGCCAAACATTAATACAAATCCATTTAATAAAGTCAAACACAAATAAGGCAACAAGAGAAGTATCCCATACTTCTCTTTTGTAAAGTAAATCTGTACAGCAAATAGGGTTTGTCCGAGTAGCTGAACAGGACAAAACAAAAGATGTAAAAAGAACAACGTCCAGTTATCTTACATGGAAATATCTAAAAAAAAAGTTACGTTATGGAGCATATGATATACTGTATATCACGTTCTGTCGTGCTAGACACGGTGGAAATGACGTTGCTGCTACTCACAGGAGGAATGGCTACTGGGAAAACTCTTGCGCCCCTCTGAGACCAGATGTGGTTCTCCAGTGCACAGCATCTTTGCATTCACTTGACCATCTGGGAAACACCGCTGGAAATAGTCAGGCCGAGGTCTGAGGAAGAAAACAGAAATACTCATTACGATATATGGGAAATTTTCATCTATCCATCCATTTTCTACACCTCTTGTCCTCGTTTGTCGTGTGAGCTGGAGCCTATCCCAGTTGACACAAGTCTGGACAGTAGTCAATCAGATATAGACAAAAAACATTTCACATTCATCCATGGCTGTCGACTAGTCCATGGTATATGCTGGCTCGTACTTAAAGTCAGCTGGGATAAGCTCCATCTCAACCATGACTGTAATTAGGATAAGTGGTATAGTACTTGCATGTACATGTTTATGGACTATGCAAATAAAGCCACCCAAGCATGGGAATACCATGCAAACTCCATGCATACAGGTCTGAGCCAGATTCTATCCCAGAACCTCCTGACTGTGAGGCAGAAATGCTAACCACAAGTATTATTTTCGTGGAATTAATTGTGTATTAATGTGCTAATTGTGTAGCTGACAGAAATATCACCATGTTGCCTACAAACCACATGGTGGTTTTGAAAAACTGAACTGCTGTAGGTAGGGGCGTGAAAAAAAAAGATGTTGTACAGGGGCCCCAACACATGGGTGCCCCGAGCCTTCTGTACATTTTGAAGTTTTTTTCTGTCATTGAAGTATGTAAGTTATTAAAAAAAATGGACGTTATATTTGTTAAGATAAATAAAAAAATATATATATAAAAAAATAATAATAATAATAAATTACAAAAACAAAACAAAAAAAAACAAACAAAAAAAAAAAAAAATATATATATATATATATATACATACATAAAGATCAATATATACATTGAACAATAATAAAGTTGCTTGAATCTAATTAAAAAGTGTACTACCTACACCCCCATTCAAAAACCAAAATGGTTTAGAGTCAAACCTAACTTCGAACACATCACTTAACACAGACATCACAATGTCATCAAAGTTCTCTTTTCAGCATTCACACACAGCACAAATGTTTTGGAACAAGGATGAGGTGATAGAAGAAAGCTAAACATACTGTATAATAATTCTCTGCGGCAGCATAGAAGAAAGTTATGTACAAGTTTCTCTTTTGCATCTCATTGCCCATGACTTAGGTCTATTCAAGGACCGTCAATTGAAGATAGAAACAGAGGTGTCACAAGTTTTTAAAGACATGGGGAGCCTTGGACAAATTCTGTGTTGTACATTCGTGCTGCAATGATTAGTGGATTTTGTCGACGAATATTGACAATAAAATTTGTTGCCGACAATTAAAATTGTCTACAATAGTCGTGACGTCATCACTCGTGTTTTCCGGCCAGGAGTGGGTCGCTCACAAAAACATTGCCAGTGATAATGTTATGATCCGCTGCCCTGATCATGTTCTGTTTGGTTTTTGGACTCCCTCAGGTCCTGTTTTGTGCACCCTGGGTTTGTTTTCTGTTACCATTGGTGCTTATTATCTTCACCTGTCTCTGATTGGTGTACGGGACGCTCACCTGTTTCCCGAGCACTGATCAGAGTGCTAATTAATCCTGCCTTTTCCGGTCGGTCAGTCAGTCTGGCTTGCTAATTTGCTTCACGCAACAGATGACGACGATTTTGATTCCTGCTCTTTACATACTAGCTTCCACGCTAGGTTCTTTTGTTAAGCTAGCTTCCACGCTAATCTCCTTTTGTTTGCAAGCTACCACGCTAGCCCCCGTTAGCTTTGCCTCCCGTGCTATGAGCACGCTTTGCTTGTTCCTGCCTGATTTATTGGTAAATAAATCATTTCCTACCTGTACGCTTTGTCCGAAGTCCGTCTGCATCTTAGGAAAACGACCCTCGCTTAATCATGCGACCAAATCGTTACACATATAATGTGAGGACATTTCCTTTTATTCTTGTTAAAATCATGAATACCTCGCTCATTTTGCAAAGCGGACCTTATTTTTATGGCAGTGCATTTGTGATATGCAAGCATTTAAAGCGGAGACGCGATGTCAGACATTTGAAGGGAGGATGCGGACACAGCCTCGGTAAGAGAGTTAGCTTCTACCTTGTTAGCTAACTGTCAAGAGTGTTACAAAGTTGTGTTAAAATATAACTTTAACTATAATTTTACCCAGAGTCAGCCAGCTAAACTTTGTCGACATCAATTCAAGTCCTTTTACAATGCTGTAAAAAAGGGCAAATTAAACGCAAACTGCATGCGCACACACACACACACACACAGACATGCACACAAACAAACACACACACACTTACACACAAATAAAGACATGCAGGCACCAATGCGGAGGTATCATACTATTAAACATACAATCTATTAAATACACATTGAGTTTTTTAAAATGCTAAAACTGCCAAGAGTTAATTAATAATCAATATACCAGTGTGCAGCTTTTTTAAACATCACAAATTGCTTTTCTTTTTGAAGAAGATAAATTGTTTTTTATTTCCATTGCTGCTATTTTAACAGTTATCTTTTTTAATACATAAACAAGGTTAAATGTTTTTTTTAGCACTTTGCTTTTGATTTCTTTTAAATGGACAACATTATAATACCAAATAAAATACAACATCACAACATAACATTTATCTTAGCATTAAAACAGGTTCATCTTTTAGTGCTGGCAGCTGTAGGCCTTGATAAGCCACATTTTCCATTTTTTGTGAAGGCCTTGTATGTTGTGACCAGTTTAACCTCCTTAGGTACTGAGTTCCACACATTTGCACTCCTTACTGACCAGGCCGACTTACTGAAAGCCTCAAGTGACACGCTCAGGGCTGTTTCTTTGGCTGATGAACTCTGCCAGAGGATTTGGAGTCAATTCATGCAGTACTTTATAGGTCACTTTTAAGTCTGCAAATGTGTGAACTGTCCCAGTTTAAAATACTGTATTTTCTCAGAATGGCACAGTGATGATAGTGCCTAGGTTATATATCCATGACTTTAATTGCTTGTTTGTAAAAGATTTTCAATGGGGTTTTTTCTTAAACTCTGACCAGCCTGAGACCAGCTGGTAAGGCAATAGTTGAAGTGGCTAAAAATCATCAAATACAATTACAATTTTGCAGCTTTAGTTGACATTTAATTTCGAATTGCACGAAAATCTGCGACATTAAACTTGATTATTTTTAGGGATGTCCGATAATGGCTTTTTGCCGATATCTGATATTCCGATATTGTCCAACTCTTTAATTACCGATACCGATATCAACCAATACCGATATCAACCGATATATACAGTCGTGGAATTAACACATTATTTATTATGCCTAATTTGGACAACCAGGTATGGTGAAGATAAGGTACTTTTAAAAACAATTAATAAAATAAAATAAGATAAATACATTAAAAACATTTTCTTTAATAAAAAAGAAAGTAAAACAATATAAAAACAGTTGCATTGAAACTGGTAATTAATGAAAATTAGTAAAATTAACTGTTAAAGGTTAGTACTATTAGTGGACCAGCAGCACGCACAATCATGTGTGCTTACGGACTGTATCCCTTGCATACTGTATTGATATATATTGATATATAATGTAGTAACCAGAATATTATTAACAGAAAGAAACAACCCTTTTGTGTGAATGAGTGTAAATGGGGCAGGGAGGTTTTTTGGGTTGGTGCACTAATTGTAAGTGTATCTTGTGTTTTTTATGTTGATTCAATAAAAAAACAAAAAAAAAAAAAAACGAAACCGATAATAACAAAAACTGATACCGATAATTTCTGATATTACATTTTAACGCATTTATCGGCCGATATTATCTGACATCTCTAATTATTTTACTTAATTTGCCCATATGGGATTTAAAGGAAAGCTCTGAATCTATAATTAACCCAATATATTTATATTGGCTGACGGTATAAGTAACAGTAGAAGAGAAAGTCAAGCACAAATACAAACAGACGTACACTAAACGAGTAAAATAAACCACATTTCAGGGGTAATAATGGGTGAGAAAATGAACTGGAAATCTCATAAAAAAATATACAACATAAAGTGGCAAGAAATATGTCATTAATGAATAAAGCAAAATATGTTCTGGACCAAAAATTACTCCATATTGTCAACTGCTCGCCAGTGTTACCATATCTGAGTTATTGTGCAGAAATATGTGGAAACAACTACAAAAGTACACTTAGTCACTTGTATGTTAGAAAAAAGAAAGTACATGAGTACAATAATACATGAGTGATACATGCAGTGATTACATATGCATGGGAGGCAGCCACCACAGTTGACATACTTCACACAAAGTCACAATTGAAATGACGTAATAAAAGCATGTTTTATTGGAAGTTTATGATGTTTAGATGTATGTATAGACACATTAATTAGGTTTATTTAATCAGAAAAACAAACTTCAAAACGACAGTTATTGCATGCATCCGGCCACAGCAGCACACCTCCTTGGTAGCAAAGATGGCGCCTGTTGTTTAGTTGGTTATACTTTGTATATACTTAACTCTGAGCGGTCCGCCCTTTTGGGGCCTCTTAGTGATGGCGGATTCATGTTCCGTACAGCAGTTTTTCCTTCTTCACTGATCTGGCCGATCTTCTTCGGCTTTGGGGTTGGTCCGTGTGCATTTTGTCAATGTGTGGCAAAAAAAACTTACTTAACCAACCTGAAAGTGATGACGCGAACACAGGACGCAGCATGATAGGTAAGTTGTGTCCACAGTGAAGTTGTACATAACAGTGGATACATTGAGGAAATGGTGAGGTTTGTAGACTGAAATGACGGTATTTAAATTCAGATGCTTGACACTTTATATAAAATGTTTGGGTTTATCTAGATATGTTCTGATTTAGATATGTTATTTCCATCTGTGAAAAGTCCAAAACATGTTTTTTCATGTGTTTTAGAAAGCTGGTTTCAACCAAATCCATGCAATACGTTTTTTTAGTGCATACAAGCGAATTAAGTGTGTGTGTATGGGGTGATGTTGGGTTTAGGGTGGCGTGACTAGCCTCGTATATGAGGGCCCAGTTTTTAGTGGAGTACGCCCCTGACTGTAGGTTTACCTGATCCAGACCATACATCGGTAAGCTTGTTGGAAATGTGGCTTAAGGGGCACTGTAATTTATCTTTGGGCACGTAAATACTACTGTACAAATGTTTTGCTTATTTTGGCAGAGTCGGATTGTTTTAAGAACAACTTGTCCCAATTGTTGTTACATGGTCAAGTAAATATCCTTAAATTGGTTGTTTTTACAGCTTGTGGCAATGGAAATGTACCCTAAACTGTTCTGCGACATTAAAAGTTACATATGCAGTCTTTGCACTTTCATTCCATTGTTATTGTTTGAAAATATATAACATACCTGCCGACAATCAACTTGATGGTGTTTGTGAAGACTCCGTTCAAAGCGAGCGCCAGTGAAACAGCTGCATGGAGGAAAAATTTGCAAATCATGTCAAACCCGCATTGTCACAGCCTTTTCAACAAACACAAAAGCTCTTTAACTGGAAAGAGCCCCCAAAGAGACACTGGTTAAGAGTCTTATGTTAGAGCAGCCGCTGTAACATACGCTCTTTTTTCATGTAGGCCATGGTAGAGCCTCAAAGTTTACAAGACGTGAAAGCCTCTAAATCTTTAGCTACAGTGTTGCCAAAAAAAACAAGAGCAACCCCACCAATTGTCCTTCATCAATGGAGCTCTGACAGTTTAGAATCCATTTGTGTCCTTTATCATCATTTGAGCATTGCAAGACACCCAGAAACAAATCACCAACACATCTTAGACCCTACATGACTTTGTTCTATAGTAAATCAGCCGTGGTCCTCTTCTTTATCGTTTTTGAGTAAGTTCCCTGCCTGCCTATTGAGGACATTTCGGTCCAGCTTCCTCCAACATCATCCATATCACTTGACAGTTCTACTGTAGTGGTTGTTGGGTTGGGCAATACGGCCAAAAACCTATGGTGCGATATATACTGCAGCCACTTGCGATAGCGATGTAGATCACGATATGTTCTTTGGCATATGAATGATAATATAACCATTTTAAAACAGGTTTCGGGTTGCTCCTCTCTATGATTGCTCAATACTTACTGTATTTGTACCAGTGTTCATTTCGTTGGCTAATAACTTTTGTCTTAGTTATCGCCAACAATCGATTTTCCCCTGACTTAAACGAGACGCGAACTAATCAAAACAAATGCACATAGACTAAGTTGATTACAAATTTAACTGCGATCAAACGAGCTTAGCGGTTAGCATGGCTTCTTGTCTCCTGCGCGTTTGCTCGATGTGTCGCACGATGCATGTTTAGCAGTTCCACCAGTCATCCAGTCAAACTTGAAAATGTAGTTCATATGTGGCCATGGAGGCGAGGATTATAGAATTAGGCATAGAAATGACTGCACAGGCGTTAGCTTACTTGCTAGCCCTCACTCAGGACACAACGTTGCATTGACGGTGCGTTTGTTGCAGCCTGTTACAGCTTGTTGTGCATAAGTCTGTGGGACACAGCTTGAACGTGACATGTGGGCTACAATTCAAATCATTATCCAAGGACAGATTCACCAAGTCTTGTTTACATTGCAAAAAGGATTTGTTTTTTTTAAATGTTTTTCTTAAAATTTTATTTTTTCTTGTTAAATTGTTAGGTTTTAATGCATTGCATTATAAATTGCATTTACCGTATTTTTCGGACTATAAGTCGCAGTTTTTTTTCATAGTTTGGCCGGGCTCCAGTGCGACTTATATATGTTTTTTTCCTTTTTTATTATGCATTTTCGGCAGGTGCGACTTATACTCCGGTGCGACTTATACCCCGAAAAATACGGTATTATTTTTACAAAACATTTCATGATTGTGATTTTTATTTTATTTTGTATTTAGCGCTCTATCATTGTGTGTTATGATCGGGTGCAGGATCATAGTTTATTTTGGGTTTTGATTCACTTGTGGTTTAAGTTCTGTTTTAGCACCCCTGTTTTGTGTTTCTTGGTTGTCATGGGCTCTGATTGTTTTCACCTGCCTCTGATTAGTGTTCGGGACGCTCACATGCTGCCGGACACTAATCAGAGAGCCATTTAGTCACTCAGTCTGGTGCTTTTCTGTAACGATGTCGAGGACGAGGAGGCATGGTGATGATTGTTCTTCCGAGATGACAGCAGGAACTCCGGAGACAGCGTGCAGGTAGGAGATGGTTTATTCTCACCATAAATCATATCCAATACAAAAATACCAAATACAAAACAAGGCTAAATGTGCCGATAGCCTGGGAAGCCGTGGCAAAGCTTAGCACAAGGAAAACCAGAATCACAGGGAACCAACGTGACAGTTGCGTTGAGCAAACAAGAGCACCAGACTGAGTGAGGGGAAAACCAGGACTTAATAGCTCTCTGATTAGTGTCCAGCAGCAGGTGAGCGTCCCGAACACTAATCAGAGGCAGGTGAAAACGATCAGCACCCATGACAACCAAGAAACACAAAACAGGCGTGCTGAAACAGAACTTAAACCACAAGTGAATCAAAACCAAAAATAAACTATCCGGCACCGGATCATATCAAATTGCTTGTATTTACATCACGTTTGGCTCGCGTTCAGCTAATTAAATATGCGTGGTGGTCATGCTAGGGTCTGTTCTCAATGGGTACTGGGCGCCATTTAGCCTTTTCTTGAAGAAATATGCCCTATGCTTGCGTCGTTTTCGACTGTACGACCCATTCAAATCGCGAAAAGGAAAATGTTTCTTCCGAGTTCCTTGAGAGGTCATCAAGATGAGTGGAAAAGTGCAACATTTTAGGAAAGACAACAAGAAAAGTGGCACATGCCCCGCCCAAGGGAGCAGAGTCAAAAAATGCATGCGTTTGCAGTGACCACTTCGTTAAAAGTTTGTTTCATATATTTTTAATATACTTTACACAGTGTTGAGCCGTCAGGGCCAGCAAGGTCTTCTTTGCTGGCCTAACATAACCAAAAATGATGATGATGATTAAAGATAAAATTATTGTTTTATTTACTTTCCCTAAATATCTAAAAATATTCACATTCTCTTTGTCATATTATGCTCCATCCAGTGCTGTTGTTTTTAGGTTATAGAGTTGTTATCCAATCAGAATTCAGCTAGCTTATGTTGCCATGCTTTACCAAATCTGCCCAAAGCCTTCAAAATTAACAATGCAGGAGTCTATGCACTATCATTGAACGAACACAAACATTTGACAGACAGTTGCGATAGCCAATCAGATCAGGAGATGTTGGCAGTAAGGCCTTCTCGCTGGCCTAAGGCAGATATATATTGTGATGTTATGAGCTAGGTAACATAAGAACTCCATTAGCCAGCATGCCACAGTACTGAAGCGCATGCGCAGTAGCCCCTTGGTGTTTTTGATGAGCACGCTGTGGAGTAAACTCTAAGAACTCGGCCTTGCAAATATATGTATTGTCTTGTCTAGTCATAAAAGATGCAGACGAGGCGTGTTGGCTATTTTCAAGAAGGATATTTAAAGAGAAACTACATCTTGTGAGACGATGTTGGCCAACCCCGGAAGCTCGAATGGGTGCTACAGTTTGTAAGGTAAATTTTTTTATTTATTTATTTTTTTTCACGTTTAATATAATTTTTGCAATTTTAATTTTGACAGTACCACATAAGATGTTTTAAATGCGCCAGAAAATAATCTGTTTTGTACACTGTTGGTGGTGATTCAATGCACAATAGTGCATAAATGTGTTTCTGTGTAGTATTTATCCAGCAATGGTCACGTGGTGATATCAATTATGGTACTTTGAGAGGTAGTCATTGAATTCGGACATTACTGAAGGCCTAGATGGGAAACGCACGGCCCGCCACTGAGTTTACATGTTTAGTATTTCCCATTGATGTATTATCTTTATATTGTTTGTATTTTAATTCTTAACAAACAGAAACCGGAAAGTCAGGGACAATGATACCTTGTCAGGAAAGGTACTCCTGCGTCTCCCATTTTGTTTATTTTGTACACAAATGTGTCAGAGTGCATAAGACAGCAGGACACAAATCAAATCTGGTGCTGATTCGGTAATTGTTAGTTTGTTAAATGGATATGCCGTCACGGGTGTTAGCTGTCGGGTGTTAGTAGTCGCTGTTTGTTTACATGGACGCAAAATGAAATCGTGATATGCAACCTAACCCGAGCAAAAACGATGCATATTTATCTGGGAGAGTCTTGATACCAATTTCCTTGGCCCAGCCACACTCAAAAATAAGTTGTCGACCTCCATTATTTTCCAAGTTTTGATCTGCTTTGTCATGTAGAATAATGTTTCGAGCACAAGATAGTTCGATATGTCTGGGAACTCCACCGACGGATAATCCTTCATATCTTTTTTTCGATATAGGGATCTCTTCCATTGCACAACAGCCAGATAGACTTGGTTGACCACCACTGTTTTTCCCTCAAAAGTCACGTGACAAGCAATTGTTAGAACAGATATTATGACACTCCTCATATGCTAGTGTGAGCATTGACACCAGCGTTCAGTGTTAATACAAAAGTGACTCCACTACACGACTACATAAAATCACCAGAAATGTTTTTCTTTAAGCCATGATTTAGGAACATTTAAAAAAGTTCCAATAGTGTTCAGCACATACTAATTGGCTTAATGTCATTAGTTTCTAACCAGCTGGTTAATTTTAAGTTGGTTAGAAACTAGACTTTGCGTACACATGTTGACAATTGTGTTCATTAAAAATGAAACACTAACAAGCCTAATAAAAGGGTGCATCCTCTGTGGTGTCACCAAAAATAATTTGAAGCACCTTTCAAATACAAATTTTATAACCAGACAACCGATGAATGTTAATTTGTGGAGTTTTACTCCAGTAAGTATAGATATATTACCTTCACAGTGTTCTTACTGTGAATTAAATACAACTTATTTTGTAATAAGTAATGTGATGTGTTTCACTGTATCTGAACGTCTACTTAATTAGCCATCAAGCCAAACTCGGGAGATCATTACCAACCAGTGGCCAAGACCTCAATGATTAATCCCATAAACCTGAAGCCCCCCTCCACCCATGTTGCCAGTGAGGAAGAGCATTGTGTAAATGTTTCTGAACAACTTGATAATTTGGACAAACTGTACAAATGAGACATAATGTGCCTGATGGGTCTTTAAACTGCAAATGAGATGATGTCAGAAATCCCATATGGAGGAATCTGCACTTGTGCCAGTCGCAATGTGTCATATGGAGCTCGGTTTGCTAATTGCTGCTGGAAAATTCATGTGCTTGTGCGTGTTTGTATCGCAAAGCTGACACAGGCAGTGGTTCTGTTCTAGTCTACTTTTTTACGACTTCATCTTGGCATCGATAAAGTATTTTTATGGCACTATAGATTAGCTGGCACGGCTCACTAAAGGCACAGCATCCTTGGGAATGTTTTCCTTCCAACTATATTGCGTTTTTTCCAAATACAAATGAGAGGATGGTCATAGTAATCATGTTTGTAACAAAAATAAAGAAAAATATTATTGTTTTATTTGTGGGCAACACCATGAACCATGTGGTTAGAGCATCTGCTTCACAGCCACTCCAACATTTCTCTGGGGAGTTTGCATGTTCTCCTAGTGCTTGCATGTGTTTTCTCTATTTTCTTCCCACATTCCAAGAACATGCTTTAGCTTAATTGGATACTCAACGTGGGTGTAACAAAACATACTTGTATTCCTCCTTTAAACAGCTCAATCAAATCCCAACTGACTGACTCATTTTGTATTGGTTTACATTACAGTTATAATAACATAATTTATATATATATATACATTTTTTTTTATAACAAATGAGCAAATGTAATGTAATTCTGTACATATTAAGAATTTGTTGAGAGTCTGTCACTGTGAGTTTAGAATTAACCCCACAATTATTTACATCGTTAAAATATTTGATTTTATTTGATGATCTTTTATCTGAAAATTAAAACAACTAAGCAATAAAAGACTTGTGCTCAGGTGTTATGAGAGCCCAGGTTGCTCTGATAGTGGCCTTCAACTCTTCTGCGTTTTTGGGTCTGGCATTCTGCATCTTCCTTTTCACAATACCCCACAGATTTTCTATGGGGCTAAGGTCAGGGGAGTTGGCGGGCCAATTTAGAACAGAAATACCATGGTCCGTAAACCAGGCACGGGTAGATTTTGCGCTGTGTGCAGGCGCCAAGTCCTGTTGGAACTTGAAATCTCCATCTCCATAGAGCAGGTCAGCAGCAGGAAGCATGAAGTGCTCTAAAACTTGCTGGTAGACGGCTGCGTTGACCCTGGATCTCAGGAAACAGAGTGGACCGACACCAGCAGATGACATGGCACCCCAAACCATCACTGATGGTAGAAACTTTACACTAGACTTCAGGCAACGTGGATCCTGTGCCTCTCCTGTCTTCCTCCAGACTCTGGGACCTCGATTTCCAAAGGAAATGCAAAATTTGCATGGTTGGGTGATGGTTTGGGGTACCATGTCATCTGCTGGTGTCGGTCCACTCTGTTTCCTGAGATCCAGGGTCAACGCAGCCGTCTACCAGCAAGTTTTAGAGCACTTCATGCTTCCTGCTGCTGACCTGCTCTATGGAGATGGAGATTTCAAGTTCCAACAGGACTTGGCGCCTGCACACAGCGCAAAATCTACCCGTGCCTGGTTTACGGACCATGGTATTTCTGTTCTAAATTGGCCCGCCAACTCCCCTGACCTTAGCCCCATAGAAAATCTGTGGGGTATTGTGAAAAGGAAGATGCAGAATGCCAGACCCAAAAACGCAGAAGAGTTGAAGGCCACTATCAGAGCAACCTGGGCTCTCATAACACCTGAGCAGTGCCAGAAACTCATCGACTCCATGCCACGCCGGATTAACGCAGTAATTGAGGCAAAAGGAGCTCCAACCAAGTATTGAGTATTGCACATGCTCATATTTTTCATTTTCATACTTTTCAGTTGGCCAACATTTCTAAAAATCCCTTTTTTGTATTAGCCTTAAGTAATATTCTAATTTTGTGACACACGGAATTTTGGATTTTCATTTGTTGCCACTTCAAATCATCAAAATTAAATGAAATAAACATTTGAATGCATCAGTCTGTGTGCAATGAATAAATATAATGTACAAGTTACACCTTTTGAATGCAATTACTGAAATAAATCAAGTTTTTCAAAATATTCTAATTTACTGGCTTTTACCTG
This sequence comes from Nerophis lumbriciformis, assembly GCF_033978685.3. Taxonomy (NCBI): domain Eukaryota; kingdom Metazoa; phylum Chordata; class Actinopteri; order Syngnathiformes; family Syngnathidae; genus Nerophis; species Nerophis lumbriciformis. The sequence goes on from NC_084549.2 coordinate 34,256,024, forward strand.
TAAATTAATACATTCATAGTGACAGTTTAGCTCTAGAGTTATTTCACAGTTTTCATCAGTTTGATAGCCTGAGAGAAGAAACTGTTCTTATAACAGGTTGTTTTGGTGTATATCTGTGTTGGCCCTGCGATGAGGTGGAGACTTGTCCATGGTGTATGAATGCAACTGAGATAGGCTCCAGCACCCCCCGCGACCCCGAAAGGGATAAGCGGTAGAAAATGGATGGATGGATGGATTTGTAAAGCCAGCCGGAGGGAAGAAGTTTGAACAGTTTGTGACGAGGGTTTGAGGGGTCTGCAGTGACATTTCCTAACCCTGGACCGGTATAAGTCTAGGATGGGGGGAAGGTCGACACCATGATGTTTTCTGCAGTCCTGATTGTCTGTTGCAGTTTGTGTCTGTCCAGCGTGTTTGCAGATCCAAACTAGACAGTGATGGAAGTGCACAGAACAGACTGAATGATGGCGGTGTAAAACATGATCAGTGGTTTCTGGGGCAGGTTGAACTTCTTGAGCTGACGCAGAAAATACATCCTCTTTTGTGCCTTGTTCTTGATTGTGTCTATGTGGGAGGTCCACTTGACATGATATTGTGGATCACAGGAACCTGAAAGAGTCTACAATAAAAACTGTGCTGTTCAGAATGGTGACGGGAGTAGTGGGGGTATTGTGGGACTGAGGCAGGGCTTAGATGGTAGAGTGGCCATGCCAGCAACTTGAGGGTTCCAGGTTTGATTCCAGCTTCCGCCATTGTCGTCACGGTCGTTGTGTCCTTGGGCAAGACACTTCACCAACCTTGCTCCCAGTGCCGCTCACACTGGTGTTTGAATGTAAAATAAATGTTTGGTGGTGGCCGAATGGGTCATAGGCGTAAATTGGCAGCCACTCAGCCAGGACTGAGAACCCTCAGGAGAGTGAACACCCGGAAAGCAGCAGGTCCTGACGACATACCAGGACGGGTGCTTAAGGAATGCGCTGACCAGCTGGCAGGGGTTCTTACAGACATCTCCATCACCATCATGTTTTAAGACTGCTACAATTATACCAGTGCCTAAAAAATCCACAATCTCCTCACTCAATGATTACCGGCCTGTAGCACTAAGCACCAGAGTATGCCATCCCCTCTGCACTCCACCTTAGCTTACAACACCTGCAAGAGAAAAGGACACACGTGCGGATGTTGTTTCTGGACTTCAGCTCAGCCTTCAACACAACCATCTCGCAGCATTTAGTGAGCAAACTTCCCCCCTTGGCCTCTTTTGTATTTGGCTGCATGACTTCCTCATAAACAGACCTCAGTCTGAATGGGAGGGCAACAACACCTTCTGTGTCGGCTCTCTGAGCACCGACTCTCCTCAGGGCTGCATCCTGAGTCCGCTGCTGTTCACCCCGATGACCCATGACTGCTGCGCCAAAACCACTACTAATCACTCCGTCAAGTATGCAGATGACACAACAGTAGTGGGCCTCATCCTTGATAACAACGACATGGACTACAAAGAAGAGGTAGAACTTCTGGTTGACTGGCTGTTTCTACATTCATGGCCAAGGTGTTGGTTCTGCACCAAGGAGATCATTGTCAACTTCAGGAAGCACCAGCCCAGCCACACACCACTCCTCATCAGTGGAGAGAGTAAGCAGCACAGAGTTCCTGAAGGTGCAGATAACAGACACTCTGACCTGGTCACGTCACACCGGAGCTCTTGTGAAAAAAGTGGAGCAGCGCATGCACTTCCTGCGTCAGATGAAGAAAGTACAACTTCCTCTTCCTTTTCTCACCATCTTCTACAGAGGCACTATAGAGAGCATCCTGACAATCTGCATCTCTGTCCAGTAGGGGGCCTGCTATGTCGCCGACTAGAAGTCCCTGCAGACGGTGGTGAGGACAGCAAAGAAGATCATTCAAACTCCACTTCTTCCCATCCAGGAGAGAGCAAAATTCTGCTGTCTTAACAGGGCTCAGAAAATCAGCAGCGGCATCTCCCAGCCCACCAAGGACTGTTTTGATTCTGGACTCTGGAAAGGGGTTCCGCCGCTCTCTGAAGTATAACTTTCAGAATCTGTAACAGCTCTCTTTTCCGCTGGCCATAAGCATACTTGCCAACCTTGAGACCTCCGATTTCGGGAGGTGGGGGGTGGGGGCCAGGGGCGTGGTTAAGAGGTGAGGAGTATATTTACAGCTTGGATTCACCAAGTCAAGTATTTCATATATATATATATATATATATATATATATATATATATATATATATATATATATATATATATATATATAAGAAATACTAAGTCAAGTATTTCATATATATATATATATATATATATATATATATATATATATATATATATATATAAGAAATACTTGAATTTCAGTGTTCATTTATTTACACATATACACACACATAACACTCATCTACTCATTGTTGAGTTAAGGGTTGAATTGTCCATCCTTGTTCTATTCTCTGTCACTATTTTTCTAACCATGCTGAACACCCTCACTGATGATGCAATGCTGTGTGGCACACAAAAAGTGCTTTCATCAAATGCACTAGATAGCAGTATTGTACTGTTTTAGAGTGTCACAACATTGCTGTTTACGGCAGACACACTGCTTTACGGTAGACAAAACGTGAGTGCTGTTGTTGTGTGTTGTTGCCGCGCTGGGAGGACATTAATGAAACTGCCTAACAATAAACCCACATAAGAAACCAAGAACTCGCCCTCCATCATTCTACAGTTATAACATAATTGGGCAGGTACGCTGTTTATATTGTGTGCCTGAATTTCGGGAGATTCTCGGGAGAAAATTTGTCCCGGGAGGTTTTCGGGAGAGGCGCTGAATTTCGGGAGTCTCCCGGAAAATCCGGGAGTGTTGGCAAGTATGGCCATAAGACTTTTGAACACCAACAAGGATTCCCTCCATTACCCCTTAAACCCCACACAGAACTACCTCACTGGACTGTAAAAATACACACCCTATTTCCATATGAGTTGGGAAATTGTGTTAGATGTAAATATAAACGGAATACAATGATTTGCAAGTCCTTTCAACCCATATTCAATTGAATGCACTACAAAGACAAGATATTTGATGTTCAAACTCATAAACTTTATTTTTTTTTTGCAATTAATAATTAACTTAGAATTTCATGGCTGCAACACGTGCCAAAGTAGTTGGGAAAGGACATGTTCACCACTGTGTTACATCACCTTTTCTTTTAACAACACTCAATAAACGATTGGGAACTGAGGAAAGTAATTGTTGAAGCTTTGAAAGTGGAAGTCTTTCCCAGTCTTGTTTTATGTAGAGCTTCAGTCGTTCAACAGTCCGGGGTCTCCGCTGTCGTATTTCACGCTTCATAATGCGCCACACATTTTCGATGGGAGACGGGTCTGGACTGCATGCGGGCCAGGAAAGTACCCACACTCTTTTTTTACGAAGCCACGCTGTTGTAACACGTGCTGATTGTGGCTTGGCATTGTCTTGCTGAAATAATAATAATAATAAGCGTCCATGAAAAAGACGGCGCTTAGATGGCAGCATATGTTGTTCCAAAACCTTTCAGCATTAATGGTGCCTTCACAGATGTGTAAGTTACCCATGCCTTGGGCACTAATGCACCCCCATACCATCACAGAGGCTGGCTTTTGAACTTTGCATCGATAACAGTCTGGATGGTTCGCTTCCCCTTTGGTCCGGATGACACAATGTCGAATATTTCCAAAAACAATTTGAAATGTGGACTCGTCAGACCAAAGAACACTTTTCCACTTTGCATGAGTCCATCTTAGATGATCTCTTGCCCAGAGAAGCCGGTGGCGTTTCTGGATGTTGTTTATAAATGGCTTTCGCTTTGCATAGTAGAGCTTTAACTTGTTCACCCCCTGGGATGTGAGGGCAGCAGTGAGCAGCAGCGGTGGTCATTGACATGTTTATGTTTTTGTGCATTATTTGTTGCCGTCATCATTAAACGAACAGGTTACTCATCAGTTACTCAGTACTTGAGTAGTTTTTTCACAACATACGTTTTACTTTGACTCAAGTAAATATTTGGGTGACTACTCCTTACTTTTACTTGAGTAATAAATCTCTAAAGCAGGGGTGTCAAACTCAAATACGGAGTGGGCCAAAATTTAAAACTGACCAAAGCCGCGAGCCAAGGTTGAACAAATCAACCTTTTTGATAGGGACCCAAACAAGTTTTGCATTAAATATTGAACAAGCAAGGCTTATATAACTTTATAGTGACATGCAAAATCGAGTTTCAAATAATAATAATAATAATAAAAAAATATCAATGGCATATCAAATACAATTTAAATAAAAATTGAATGCCTCTTTTCTATTTGCAGCCTTCTGAGGTAAATATCAACATGAACTTTTTCCACAGGCTAACAAATTTGAATATAAAATAATGAATAAACCAACCATTCAGGACTTTAAACTGCTCAGTTTGCAACACACTGATCTAATCTGATGTGCCCAAGCCAGATACCTGCCATCTTGTCTTGGATGCTAGTTCATTAATGTCGGGGCTCAGGCTTTGAGCTGAGGCATCCCTCATTATCAAACGAAGGTGTTCATCAGTCATTATATCTCGTATTCCACAGTCTTGGGGGCGTGCCTTACAGGCACTGCTTTTAACGTCCTCTATGAGCTGCCGTCACGTCCGCTTTTCATCCCTTCTAACAACGTGCCCGCCCAGTCACAAGATATGAGCGGCTCCTGTACGCACACACACGTAAATGCAAAGCATACTTCATCAACAGCGATACAGTTTACATTGAGAGTGGCCGTATAAGCAACTTTAACATTGTTAGAAATATACGCCACACTGTGAATCCACACCAAACAAGAATGACAAACACATTTTGGGAGAACATCTGCACAGTAACACAACAGAACAAATACCCAGAACCCTTTGCAGCACTAACTCCCCCCCCCCCCCCCCCCTCCCCACACACACACACACACACACCTTGTAGCGTCCCGGAAGAGTTAGTGCTGCAAAGGGTTCTGGGTATTTGTTCTGTTGTGTTTATGTTGTGTTACTGTGCGGATGTTCTCCCAAAATGTGTTTGTCATTCTTGTTTGGTGTGGATTCACAGTGTGGCGTATATTTCTAACAATGTTAAAGGTTTTTATACTGGCACCCTCAGTGTAACCTGTATCGCTGAAGATCAAGTATGCGTTGCATTCACTTCTGTGAGCGTGCCAGAGCCGCACATATTATGGAACTGAGCCAGCACTCGTTGGACTGGACTAAAAGGAGATGTTACAATTCTCGGGAGGGGCACTGAAATTTGGGAGTCTCCCGGGAGGTTTGGCAAGTATGAGAATTAGCGGTGTACCACGGCACCGCCACTGTATATAATCGGCGGGCCAGCTCTAGTGTTAATTTGATATCACCTCACGGGCCAAGTGAAATTACACGAGGAGCCAAATTTGGCCCGCGGGCCAGAGTTTGACACCCATGCTCTAAAGTAACAGTACTCTTCCTTGAGTACAATTTCTGGCTACTCTACCCACCTCTGTTAAAATCCCCCAGAATTATGAACAAGGGGTCAGGATGTTTTTTTGTCAGGACTAGGACTATGGCGTGATTTGTTCTCCCGTGGTGCAAATGATTTGGACAATACGTGGCGTGAAGGTGAGTACATGATTTAATATAATGACAATAAAAAGGAACAAACAAAAGGCGCTCACAGTGGAGGTATAAAACTTGGCTATAAACACAAAACTTGCACAAAGGCAGAAACTATGAACAATGAAACAAAAACACTAACTGTGGCATTAATAAACAAAAACTTACTTGGCATGGACTATGAAGCAAGCAGCGTGAACTGGGCATGAAACGTAAACATGGCATGAAGCAGAGTGTCAGGGGTGTGATGTCACCAGGGAGACTTCCTGGCAACAATGGGTTTAAACAATAGTGACATGATTAAAGACAGGTGTGTGAGTCGTGAGGGCAGGTGAAAACTAATGGGTTGCTATGGAAACAAAACAAGGGAGTGAACAACCAGGAACTAAGAAAGTGTCCAAAAAACAAACAGCACATGGCCAAACAAAAACATGATCAACACAGGCATGACATTTTTCTTTACGTCTGCAGTATGGCCAGCCTGGTGCGGTTACGCTTGTTTACGCAGACCTCAGGCGGGATGTAAACCGACTGTGATACAACAAAAGAACTCCTGCGGCGAATACAACGGTTTCCAGTATATATAAAAAACTTTTCCAGATGTGGGATACACGTCTGCTTCAACACTGTGACATCTGTGCACCAGCTATTGTTCACATCGACGCATACTCCTCCCTTCCTTTTCTCTGAGAGCTCTTTTACAAGATTCGCTTTGAGAAGCTGAAAGTCCGGTAGTCTGGAATGTGTCCACTGAGCCAGGTTTCGGTAAAACACAGGGCGGCGGCTCTACAGGAGCAGCAGTTTGTCCATCTTTTTAGCCTGTGATCGGACCTTCGCCAGGTGAAGGGATGGAAGGGCAGTGCATAATCCCCAGTGCCTCAGTTTAACATACTCCTTTTCCTTATTTCCGGCATAGTCAATAGAGAGCTGCTACTTTTCTGGTGAGAATCTCCACGTAACTCTGTAGTGAAAAGAGTTTAGCAGAGGGCTGTCCAATTTTTAATAGTTCACCTCTGGTCAAAGAAACCTTAAAAGGGCAACACAATACTGCAAAGATAAAGAAAACATGCAACAACTACAAGAGAGCACAGTACCGGGGCAGTTTCATAATCAAAATTTGCTTAAGAATTTGAACACAAATGCAATTTTATTGTCAGAATGTCTTCCAGAAAGGTTTTACTTGTATGCATGTAATTTATTTGTACACAACTTGATAACAGTTTTATCTAAAATTCTTTCAGGCTGTATTTTGAATGGAAGTTGGTCTCCTCAATCATTTTTGTAAATTTGACGTATGCAATAATCTGATCACTTACCTTATAGTGGTGAAAGAGGAACTAAACTTTTTTGGGAATTTTGCCTATCGTTCACAATTATTATAAAAGACATGACAAAAGATGGATTTTTTTTTAATGTATTCTAAATATTAAATAAACTTAAATAAAAGTCTGCTTACAGCAGAGCCAATGGGAGCTCCACTATACCGCCCATAAAATCTGATAAATAACTATCCAAAAAGCGCCATCAATGCTCAATTTACATTTTGTGACTTGAATATTAACCAAGTATTGGTGATATTGTTATTATAAGCGCTTACGCAGATAAACTATTTATAGCGGCGCCATGATCACTTCCTGGTCTCCCAATGTTTACATCATTGAGTGGTCTGCTGTTACCTCCTTGCTCCCTGTAAGTTTATTCTAGATCATAAATCATGCCTCCCAGCTAATTTAGGACCTGGAACTGGCGAGAATGACAAGAAAAGTGCTTGTTGCCCCCCACCGTGTTTCTTCGCGAGAATGCGCTGAATGAAATCAATGTGCAGCGTATGCTTAAAATGACTAAAATATGTAAATATTAAATGTTATTATAAATGTGCTCGTTACTACATTACATCTATACTTACATCATGTATATAAAACCCTAATGGAGGTGTTTGGATGTTTTTTATGAGCTCTATAGGCAGAATTGAACGACTCCCATAGTCTGCATTGTAAGCAGGCTTTTGAGCAAATGTATTTAATATTTACAATGCAAAAAAAAGAAAAATCCATCTGTCGTCATGACTCTCATCATGATTGTGAATGATAGTCAAAATGTCAAAAAAGGTGCAGTTCCCCTTTAAGGTAAAAAAGCTTGCAAGGCCAAAATAAATTGCACGATTGATGTGTACATGATTAATGCAATTTTTTTGTGATTATTCACATGAGTTAACACGTTAATTTTGACAGCCCTACATAAAACATAAAATTAATAAAATTACAAGTTGGAAATTATTATTAACAGCTTGGATGTCAACTACAGTACAAAAAAAAATACATATTTGTGTCAGTGTTGTCAAACAAGTATCTTTAAAATCTGATTTTTCACACTTTAGAATTTTGATTAATCACGTTTAACTACTTGCTTGCATTAATTAAGTTCCTTTAAAAATACCCAAATATTTGGATACGAATGCAAAGTGTTGTTTTTTTTGCATGTTGAGCACTCATTCAGGAAAAAGAAGATGTTATTGAGTAATGTGTTGACATTAACGCCTGGTAATGCTGTTCTGCTTTGTGTAATGGTTCTGTAATCATCACATTTCTTCAATGGATAGCTGGTTAATGTGTTTTGCTCCCTGATAATGCACTTTAAGCTACAAAAGCCTCCCGGTTTAAGTAAAAAAAAAAATAAAAAAAACTACCCATGATGCAGGTTAAGAATTGCTTTCTAAGAAGCAGCACATTAGAGGTGTGGTAATTAAAAAGTAATTTGGTAAAAAGTAGAAAAAGTAATTAGCGCCACCCACCTAAACATGCCTCTTTAATTTCAGTCTTGTCTGTCCTCTGAATTATCTTCACAACAAATATCACAGCCAGCGGGGTAAGGAAGGAGATTGCCTGTGAGGAAATGGAGACAGTTATTGCAATAGTCAAGTGTTGCAACATTACACATTTTGTTAAGCTCTTATTCGCTTGTTCGTAATGACTAACAGGAAATGACCTTCTATGTATTATCCAGATTTAATTCTAAAGACAAAGAGTGTAGCCAAACAACCTTTTTCATTGTTCAAATGGTTTTCCAAGACCATTAATTGGACGTTTGGGCTTTTCCAGTCCTTTGGTAAATTGAAAAGGGTTGTAGCCGTAACAAAACATGCTGAATGTGCCAGTATTATAATTTGATAATCCCATCCATGCTTTTGTCTACAATATTAACCTTAGTGTCATGTTGCGGCAGGGGGGAATTCTCTTGATGCATTACATTCACATTTAATTTGCGTGTTAATGAAACATGCATGATGGATTACGCAGCCAGGCAGACTTGAAAGAGATGGGATATTTCGACTGAGTCAGTGGTTTGGGGGTCTAGCTCAAGTGCACCTCAACAGTACTGACCATCACTTCTCTAACTACCAACCTCAATGTTTTTATAACTCCATCCAGTTTTGGAAGTTGGGTTTCCCCAGCCACCTTCAACCCCATTGGCCTCAAGTCTGTGCGGTTTAATTTTTAATACAACAATGCCTGTGTTGCTTTTTAAAAGACTTGCATGTTGTGCATTATTACCTTAGAGCCAGGTGTTCTCTGTGTAGAGTTTGAGTGTTGACTTTGGGTTGACTTTAAGTTTATTTCAAACATGCATAAAAGTAGGCTTGGGCCGTCAACCAATTTTGCTCGACGATATATTGACCAACACATGACTAATAAGGTATATTACTGTCAACATTATTTTGACACCAAATTGACCACTGATGTAATGATAATACGTACTATGAATGCAAGTATACCCTTTGAAATGCAATAAACGTGTACTTCTCTTATATTTTAACATTGTAATAGGAATGTAAAGTTTTAAATATCCAAGTTATATACAACAAATAAATAATAAGAAACACAATATACTCTGTGTGTTAGCCAAATTGTGCACTTGAATAAAAATCACAACCAACAGCAATAGAGGAGGTTCTGTCTCTGTTAAGGAGGGGGTGGGCGATCTTCAAATATACACAACCAAAACAATAAATAAAATGGCTAAATAAAGTTATTGTGATCAAAATGATCACGGCTATCATTATCATTGTGGTATATATGTGCTCAAAAAGTTATAATATACACACTAAAATATTTTAACAAATTTGTATTTATTTATGAACCAAAATAAATAGCCAAACAATATACTTTCTTGACATCAATTATATGACATCATCATACAATTTGCATAACCATCGATGATGCATATATTTGATTTAAAAAAGGATAAAAAACGTATATAATTTTTTTTTTTAAATCATTGTTATTAATGGGTATGTATATCGTTAGAATTGTATCGATACCAATACCAATATTGATATTGCTTACCGATAAATGTTTTATTCGGTACTCTTATCGGTACTATATGTAATTTGTGTATATAAAGATGTGAAAAAGTGGATTTTTTATTACCTTTTTTTTAGCACAAGAGGTTGTACACCACCAACATCATGTAGTGAAGTGAATTGTATTTATTTAGTGCTTTTCTTCAGAGACTAAAAACGCTTTACATAGTGAAACCCATGATCTACAACTTTAAGCTACATTTAAACCAGTGTGGGTGACACTGGGAGCAGGTGGGTAAAGTGTCTTGCCTAAGGACACAACGGGAGTGACTAGGATGGCGGAAGCGGGGATAGAACCTGGAACCCTCAAGATGCTGGCACAGCCGCTCTACCAGCCAAGCCACACCGTCCCATGTAACATCTCACAGCAGCAAAGTACTTTATCAACATCTGCTTTTTAAGTCTTAAACATGTTATCATCTTGTAGAGACCACAAAGATCCATCACTGTTTTTATTTATTACAATTACACTCAGCTGGAAATAACAATACTAATGTTTGGCATTCATGTGCAGGGCACATACTTTTAACATGATGTATTATATAAAATATATTATATAAACCAATACAATCAATTAGCATATTGGGTGTGGATTTAAGCAAGGTGTGTTTTAATGCTACGCAACGCGGTGCGATGAAGTGACGTCAGATGGAAACTATAGAGACCTATCAGGGGATGCATCTTTCTTCAGAGTAACTTTAGATTTTGATGATTTTAGTACTTCAATTTTTTCCACATTTTTTAAGTGGATAAATATTGGCCTGAAGCTCGCTAAGAGGAAGGTTGATGAAGTGTAGTAGCAGTGGTTGCGTGAATAAAAAGCATTACTTCAAACTGACATTAACTCTAACTCTTGATGGTGCGTGACTTTGAGGGACTTTTGTGGAGGAAATTTTGTTGTTACAAACTTTTTTGTAGTGTTCAGTCCTTATTTGTGATTATTAAAAAAAAAAAAAGATTCACGGGCGCGGCCACCGCTGCTGCCCACTGCTCCCCTCACCTCCCAGGGGGTGAACAAGGGGATGGGTCAAATGCAGAGCACAAAGTTCACCACACCTAGTGTGTGTGTGACAATCATTGGTACTTTAACTTTAACTTAATTTAAAGCTGGTTATCGGATCTTCCCCCAAGGCTTTTTTTTATGCGTTGCAGCGTCACCTAAGTAAATGTGACAGTGCGCACGTTATATTTATGACGGTCAGCTGGATACAAAAAAAAAACTGCGGTGGCCTCCAGGATCGACCCAATTAGCAACCAACACTGAAAAATGGCAGTACTAGGTATACATCCCTACACGTATGTGAAAAAAACTTCTTGCAAAATGCATTTTCTTGCCTCTGGGCTCTGGAGCACACACTCATAGTTGGTGCCAGCCTCTCCCATGAGCGCAGGCAAAAAAAATAAAAAATATGTCATATGCAACGCAGGCCTGCTTCTAAAATGCTCAGTAAACAGTGTTACATGTCAGCTACTTGTGTAACGATCTGGTGTGGTGGATCCCAAAGATGCAGAGACGTTTAGCGTGCTGTCAATAGTCCTTCTCTTAATTCAAGAGGTAGCACACAATAGCAAAAACAAAGGCGATGGTGGCAAACACACATAAACACACCATGTAAAAACTACCAATATAAATTACCTACAAAAAACCAAAAGTGCTAGACAAGGCTAGGAGATATACTTCATGAAAGAAGTAATACTGAAAAAACAAAGTACAAAATAAAAGCGCTAGACAAGGCTAGGAATAATACAAGCAAACCTGAGATGATGCACAAGACGAACTAGTGAGTCCGCTGGCGAGTCAAAATACAAATGCGTCTGAAGCAAGCAGTAGACAAAACAGAAATGAGCAAGGACATTTCAGATTACCACAACTTGTTTAAAAACATGGCAAAAGACCACAGATAGGATCATGATAACATAAATGTGCAGTAAATGATTGAGTGTCCTAGTGGCAAAAACCTGCGTAGTACATGCAAAAACCTCATTTAAAAAAGGCCACTTTTCAATTTCACATGCAGTCATAGTACAAACCTCAAAACCAGTGAAGTTGGCACGTTGTGTAAATTGTAAATAAAAACAGAATACAATGATTTGCAAATCCTTTTCAACTTATATTCAATTGAATAGACTGCAAAGACAAGATACTTAACGTTTGAACTGGAAAACGTTGTTATTTTTTGCAAATATTAGCTCATTTTGAATTTGATGCCTGAAACATGTTTCAAAAAAGCTGGCACAAGTGGCAAAAATACTGAGAAAATTGAGGAATGCTCATCAAACACTTACTTGGAAAATCCCATAGGTGAACAGGCTAATTGGGAACAGGTGGGTGCCATGATTGGGTATAAAAGCAGCTTCCATGAAATGCTCAGTCATTCACAAAAAAGGATGGGGCGAGGGTCACCACTTTGTGAACAAATGTTTGAGCAATAAGTTTAAGAACACCATTTGTCAACCAGCTATTGCAAGGAATATAGGGATTTCACCATCTACGGTCCGTAATATCATCAAAAGGTTCAGAGAATCTGGAGAAATCACTGCACGTAAGCAGCAAAGCTGAAAACCAACATTGAATTCCCGTGACCTTCGATCCCTCAGGCGGTACTGCATCAAAAACCGACATCAGCATGTAAAGGATATCACCACATGGGCTCAGGAACACTTCAGAAACCCACTGTCAGAACTACAGTTTGTCGCTACATCTGTAAGTGCAAGTTAAAACTCTACTATGCAAAGCCAAAGCCATTTATCAACAACACCCAGAAATGCCGCCGGCTTCGCTAGGCACAAGCTCATCTAAGATGGACTGATGCAAAGTGGAAACGTGTTCTGTGGTCTGACGAGTCCACATTTCAAATTGTTTTTGGAAACTGTGGACATCGTGCCCTCCCGACCAAAAAGGTTTTGGAGCAACAAATGTTGCCATCCAAGCAACATTATCATGGACGCCCCTGCAAGACAATACCAAGCCACGTGTTACAACAGCGTGGCTTCATAGTAAAATAGTACTATATCAATACCACAACGGAGCCCCCGGACTGTTGAACAACTTAAGCTGTACATCAAGCAAGAATGGGAAATAATTCCACCTGAAAAGCTTAAAAAATGTGTCTTCTCAGTTCCCAAACGTTTACAAAGTGTTATTAAAAGGAAAGGCTATGTAACACAGTGGTAAAAATGCCCCTGTGCCAACTTTTTTGCAATGTGTTGCTGCCATTAAATTCAAATTTAATGATTATTTACAAAAAAAAATATGTTTCTCAGTTCAAACATTAAATATATTGTCTTTGCAGTCTATTCAATTGAATATAAGTTGAAAAAGGATTTGCAAATCATCGTATTCTGTTTTTATTTATGAATTACACAACGTGCCAACGTCACTGGTTTTGGGTTTTGTACATACTGAAACAAACTATAGTCCTGTCAATGTTTTACTTCATTATTTATTTGGATACAATGCATAATGCCATTTTTTTTTAAAGAAGTTTGTTGTTCAAGACAGAAGTTTGCACTTTATTGATCTCACTGTTGGAGAAATTCAGAGCAGGTGTTGAATCAGCCATGTAAAATTGCTAATGTTAATCAGTAGCATGTGTATGGCATATCCAATATCAATTAGCATCGAAATAACGGATTTTGAAAACCTAGAGTCCTACTTTTTAGTGCTTTCTATCAGGCATGCTTGCTTTGTTGGCATGGACAATTGCAAAATTATTACAGGTAGTCCGCTATCAATACGCCTGTCTGCCTGCAAAGTGTTGAGATGGTGCCGAGTCAGCGTGAGCGTCACATGCAACCCAGATATAGAAAATAGGTATCGTTTGATTTTACATGAATCGGCACTCTGTCGCACTGACAGAATTTAGTCGTTACCAAATATTAAAAGTACCAAATTTGGTACATATTCCTGACCACCATCATTTAATAAAATGTATGTAATGGAAATGTAATGTTGGATGATTTTACAATGCAATACTCCTTTTTTGGTCTGAAAACCTTTATTTGTTTTTGTATTTATGACTGTCTCGCCAAAGGCATTACACTATCCCATGCAGCCTGTAAAAATGCGCTAAGCAGTATTGTCAAGCTTGTACAAGTCACACTGGTGAACACCACAATACATACCAGAGGTGCTCAACGTACATTTCATTCTATTACGAAATATTTAATGCTAAATTGATAATATAATAGCAAAACTTTTTGGCAGGTCATTTATCACAAATGTACACGGAGACATTGCACACCCATTTTAGATTAAGGTTGAGAAAGGCAACTGGGGATCAACATATTGTCTTCATAACTACTGGTAGTTAAAGTAGTAGAGCTAATAAGTAATTTTGGCATCTTAATGGACATGTTCATTACTTAGTATTTGACTAGCTAGTGCATCATTGCAAGGGCACTTAAAGAGACACAGTGGGTGCTGGATTTCTGTTGCCATGGAAATATGTTTAAGTGTCTAACTACATGTTAAGGTTGCTATCCATAATGGTATCACATTTGCTTTGGACAAATGATGGTATGGTTTCACTAGATTTGTACTTACTATAAAATTACCAACAAAAGTGTTAATTATTTTTGTAGCATCATTTGTACAAAAACACTCATGTCTTAAGATGTTGCCAAATCTGCATTTTCAAGTTGTGTTTGGAATTCTGATTATCATGCCACTTAATCAAAAAAAATCCAAGCAAATATTTTTAAATGAATGCGTCAAAACCATCCATTCCTTTCTTGTGTTATGCATGCTAGTCGCCCTCCCTTACTCAGGCGCAGTCATCAATGTGACCTTTTGAGATGTAACCAATTACAGTAAATAACAGGAATATTCCTGCCAGTTTCGTAATGAGTGAATCAATAAGCGGCCATGGAGACCATATTGCAATCTCATATCATATTTCCCAATGGCGATCACGATGAGTTATAATGTCAAGTGAGTTTCCCACAGTGTTTTCACTATCTGCTCAATTTGGACCGTTCAAGATCTCCAGTCATTCCAAGTCCAAGTTCTCAAAATAAACTGTTTTTTTCTCATGTAAAATGTGTTTTCCAAGCAACATAGACTTAAAGTATAGTTTTCTGTCCGCACAAGTGCTTCTATTTCCAGACTGAACCGCATATTAATTTGTCTGTCATACTATAAATTGTAATCAACACCATGCAGACAACCTTTGTAGATTGTTTACCCGACTGAAAAAAAACTAATGGAAATCAATGCCCTGCAAATATCGTCTTATTGTCTCAACAAATGCAATGTGTTGTTATTTATTTCTGGCTTTGATCAATGTCCAACTATTTGTAAGGTGGCTGTGACATACAACTTTATCACACATTTAATATTATATTCTATAATATTTATATTTTATGTTTCCAACGTATGTATGAAAGAGATAGAGAATACAAGATAAACACATTTGTTTTTCCTGCCTCAAGCCACACTTTATATGTCAGTGTGTTTCTTTGACATTAGAAGTCTCCTGCAAACACTGAAACTACTGAACCTGGCAGTAAAAAATGATTGACACTTACCACCCACTACCTACTACTGCTGCTGCTGTCTCGGCACATTATGATGCGTATGAATGATGTATTGTCCCAGCTCGTCAAACACTGTCAGTCCACAAAGGGCTCGGCTCTACAAGCATCGGGCCACTATGTGGATATCAGGTTAGGCCTGGGCCAATAATACATGTCGATGATATATTGACCTAAACATTATTGTCGACAAACAATATTATTGTCACCTATATGATACTTAATGATAATACATAATAATACTCCAAGTATACCCTTTCAAATGTAATGAACTTGTATATTTTAACATATTTTAAACAAACAAATAATAAGAATAAAATATACTCTGTCTGTAAGCAAAATGTTGCACTTTAATAAAAATCACAACCAACAGCAATAAAATATGTTCTGTCTCAGTTAAGGAGGGACTGAGGGGGCCCTTAAGTCTACACAGCCAAAACAATAAATACAATGGCTAAATAAAGTTATTGTGACCAAAATGATCACGGTTACCATTATTGTTGTGGTATTAATTATTATGCTCAAAAAGTACTTACACACACAGTAAAATATTTTAACTAAGTTGTATTTTTTATTAACTAAAGAATGTTTATCTTCTTCCATTTTGATTTCTAAATGTTCTGGAATGTTTGAAAAAAAAAAAAGTAAATCGTGTGATCAATTATTTCACTTCCGGTTTTTGTGGCGTCATGCAAGTTCAATTACTGTTGAACGGAGTCTGTGTCTGTTTGTTTCAACATATATATTGCGATGTGAATACTGCAGTTCAGTTGTTATGTGTATTTAGAAGTTTGGGGAATGACGTTTCTTAATCTGAAAATACATTAATGTCTCTTTTTTGTACATGTTAGCATTTAAGATAGCTAGCAAGCTAACAGTAGTTGGTCCCCAAAATGTATCAGAGTGTGGTTATCAATCAAATTTTTTTGATCATTTTAATTTAATACGGTAATACTTACCATAACTACCATTCCTTTGTAGTACAAACACTCACAGCTGCTGAAACCGATGAAAAAGAGTGACCACTCTTGTTAGACGTAACAACGCATATACAGTATATGGCGAATATTGAGGCTGGAAAACGTACTGACTTCATATTCGTTTTATCGTCTGGTTAATTGCCTTATCGAAAATCGGCCCAGGCCTGTATCAAATTATTAGAGTTTCCACACATTTTTGAAGGCCCATTTTTAGCTCCAAATTGGAGGGAATTTCATATTGCATAGTGTGTGTTTTGGCAGCATCTTCATCCCGAATCACGAGAGGTGTGCTGTCTATCATTTACAATCCTTATATAAGACATGAACCCATATGTTTTTCTTTTTTCATGCATTCTAAGATGTAAATAAATAACTACATAAATAGTCCGCTAACAATGTAATCAATGTGGGCTTGCTATTTCGCCCACAAAACCCACTTAATAACCATCAAAAATCCATGACCTGAATTTTAACCAAATATTTGTTGTTATTATAAGGTACGCGGACAAACAATTTTTTTTTGCTGGGGATTGATAACGCACAGGTCAGTAACCCTCTGTTGTCTTTACTGTGAGCTGGCCACAATGACCTGCTGCTCCCGCATCATCGCATTTCGGCTCGTCAAAGTTATTCTAGATTATAAATGATGCCTCTCATCTGGATATTAGGAGGATTTAGCCATGAATATAGAAATTGTTCATCTGTGACATTCAATGTATACCTGGAGATGGAGACAAATACACAAACCAGAAAACAGTATCTGCAGGGAGACTTTTCCTTGTTAACCCTCTGTGTGCATCATAATTAATTCTTCATATAAACGGTGTCAATACGTGGTCCTTAGAGTTTGTTTTCCCGGAATGCAAAGGAAAGTTGGCGCGGGCAAGGCGTGAATGTAAGTACATGATTTATTAAAACACTAACAAACTACAAAAAAAAATAAAGCAAACAAAAGGCGCGCACAATGGCGGAGAACAAACTTGACTAATGAAACCAAAAGACTAGCACAAATGCAATTAACTATGAACACGAAACAAAAACACTGTGGCATGGCATGAAGCATGAACTATGGTAAACAGGAATATCATGGGTAGCAGTAGCATGGATGGATAGCTAGATAAGATATATATAATGTCACCAGCACGAACAACAGAAACAGACAGGCTTAAATAGCAGTGACATGATCAGTG
This sequence comes from Nerophis lumbriciformis, assembly GCF_033978685.3. Classification (NCBI taxonomy): domain Eukaryota; kingdom Metazoa; phylum Chordata; class Actinopteri; order Syngnathiformes; family Syngnathidae; genus Nerophis; species Nerophis lumbriciformis. The sequence continues at coordinate 34,273,730 of NC_084549.2, forward strand.
AAAACAGGTGCGTGACCCAAAACGTGAAACAGGTGCGTGACATGAGGACAGGTGAAAACTAATGGTTGCTATGGTGACAAAACAAGAGTGAAAAAGCAGAAACTAAGTGTCCAAAAACGAAACTGAACATGACTTAAACAAAACATGATCAACAGACATGACAAACGGGAAGATATGGACATCCTATCAGTCGTCATCACAGTGAGAGCAGACATTGTACAGTAAGCTATCATTTCAATATGTTTGTTCTTTGTATTTCTTGATTAGCACTTAGCAATACTGTTAAATGATGCTTGGTGTTTCACTAAATCCGGATTTGTTTAGCAAAGCTTCTAAAATGTGTAGCTTATCCTCCTTATATTCAGGATCAACAATATACGTTTTTGGATCATAATTTTTCCCAAAGTAATCATTGGCTCTCACAAAATCTGGATGATTTGCATTGTTGTCGGTAAGAAAGGGATCTGTGGTTCCTACCTCTACGTCACGCGATGACGTGTCTGGCTATCTTATTATCTCTCAAAATGGCTCGGGGATCTCTGTGATATTGATACTATTTTGATCAGATCTATTTACTTTGAAACGTTGTAAGTGTTTCAGTGTCATATATAAGATGATAATAGCTTCAATAAAGAGGCAACTTGTTTCTCCACTCTTCTGGTACTTTAAAGTAATTATCAAATAAGGCTGCCAGATCAATTGTTGCAGGTTGTAGCAATACAACTAAAGAAGAGGTCAGCCTGCATAAATTTCCAAATGATGAGATTATAAAAGAAAAATTGACTTCTCCAGTCAAATTTACTTGCGCAAAATAGGACACACCAAGCGGCAGGAGTGTAATTTTCAACAACTATTTTAATGATTGTTACTTCAAATAAGAAGGGTTTTGGTTAGTTTGGATGGATCATTGTTTTCAAGGAGCACCTTGAAGGGGAGAAAGACTGAGTCAAAGCCTGCGGAAAAACTGAGAAAAAACAGCAGACCCAAGAGAAAAAAAAGGTAAAATACTAGTTTTTTATTTGTGTGTCCTCTTCTACTGATGTTTTACTTAAGGTGCTTGAGGAAATGTTGAATGAGCATTAGGAAACACATGCTATGGTGTTTCTGGAAGTGGAGATGGAAGAGCAAGCAAGTCTGGAAATAGCAATTTTTTATATTAACTTTTTGCTCATGATGTCAACCATATCAGTTTTGAAGTAATCATGGACAAGGACGACAAAAACATGCAACTAAGTAATCAAATAATAGTTTTATATTTCCTTATCCACACTGTCTATGCTTGGAAAAGGGCTCCAGTTCTGAAGATGGCGTCACACCAAGAGGGGGCGGCATATCGAGTCTAATGATGGAAACAGGGTGTTCCAAGTACACTTAGTTAAAGTATCTAGCGATTACTCAAAATCTATTGGATGTTATGGGACATGACTGCCAGAATAATTTTCAGGAGCAACAATTAAATGAAGAGAACGTGTTACTCCAATGTATATGTCCTTTAAGATGGTTTCAAGTCTTGAGCAGCTATAATTAATTGAGTCATGCTAATTTATTGTAGCCAAACAATCTTTGCTGCATATTTATAGGTCATTATTCAAAGACAAGTCATAAAAAGTCACCTAATACAGTGTTTTTCAACCACTGTTCCACGGCACACTAATGTGCCGAGACACAGTCTGGTGTGCCCTGGGAGATTATCTAATTTCACCTATTTGGGTTAAAAATATTTTTTGCAAACCAGTAATTATAGTCTGAAAATTATTCGTTGTTGTTGAGTGTCGGTGCTGTCTAGAGCTAGTAACTGTGTAATACACTTCTATATCAGAAGGTGGCAGCCGGTAGCTAATTGCTTTGTAGACGTCGGAAAAAGCGGGAGGCAGCGTGCAGGTAAAAAGGTGTCTAATGCTTAAACCAAAAATAAACAAAAGGTGAGTGCCCCTAAAAAAGGCATTGATGCTCAGGGAAGGCTATGCAGAACGAAACTAAAACTGAACTGGCTACAAAGTAAACAAAAACAGAATGCTGGACGACAGCATAGACTTACTGTGGAGCAAAGACGGCGTCCACAATGTACATCCAAACATGACATGACAATCAACAATGTCCCCACAAAGAAAGATAAAAACAACTGAAATATTCTTGATTGCTAAAACAAAGTAGATGCAGGAAATATCTCTCAGAGGAAGACATGAAACTGCTACAGGAAAATACCAAAAAAAGAGAAAAAGCCACCAAAATAGGAGCGCAAGACAAGAACTAAAACACTACACACAGGAAAACAGCAAAAAACTCAAATTAATTCACGGCGTGATGTGACAGGTCGTGACAGTACACCTACTTTGGTTATGGTTTAAAGTCATATCCAACAATTGCGACAACGACTTTTTACTGTCAACTGAGTTTTGTTTTTTCATGATTTCTGCTGGTGGTGTGCCTCCGCATTTTTTCAACCCAAAAAATGTGCCTTGGCTCAAAAAAGGTTGAAAAACACTGACCTAATAAGCTCAAATGCAGGGGCTCTTCGGAAATTGACCACTTTTAACAGCGTACAATTCGGATTGAAGCAATGTAGATAACAGTGGTGTTCACACAAGTGCATTCAATATTTGCGACAGCGCAAAAAAGCAACAAAATCAATAATGTACAAAAATGATCAACAAAAAAACTATGACCTCAGTGAAAAATTAAATTGACCACATCTATTTGCTTGCAAAAAAACACATTTTGGGTAAAGAGTGCATTAAAATTAATGTGGTCATCTATTCTATTTAAAATTATAGCACAAAGTCAGTGTGTGTGATGCTAACCTGGGGCTACAAGCTCCTGGTGTACCTACTGCTTCCCAGTGGTCATGCTGGTTTTCTCTCAAACTAATCTCTGTCAGTTCACACTCCTCCAATCCCACTTGCCTTACAGGCTTCCATCATTCTAGTTTCATTACCAGCCTCCTTCATCCCCAAGCGCACGTTTCTGTTCCCTAAGCTATAGTTCCGAACACCATAACTCTTCAAATAATGGCCAGGGCCTTTTTGTGCCTCAAGAGCAGATGGTACATGTTCCTGCTGAGCATGTATTAGAGACAAGTCTCCATTATTTTATTTTAGTAGAGTTGCTTATGTTAACCTATGTAATCCTATGTATTTGCCATTACAATTTCAAAGGTACGTGGGTCATAAACAGGTGTTGGTTTCCATAAGAACATTTGGTAAGACCATTGTTTGAATGTATGAATGAGGTTTAGAGTATGATTGCATTGCCCCTGTATCACTACGGACAAGGGGAGGACAATTGAAACTCAAATTGGACACTACATATATCCATGTTTACATTTGTAACCTGCACAATATGCAATATTAAGACTTTTGCTTTAGACTACCACGGGCCTGATCTCTAAGATCCAAATAATTTGTGCTAAACAGCGTGTGGAAAGTAAAAAATTGTGTGTACTATTAGTGGGCGTGTTGCGCTTGATCTACTAAGACTGTGTGTACAATTAAGAATACATTCAAAAGTGGTGCAGAAAAAAATTGGTTTCTCCCTCCACATTGATGTTATTATGCTCTACAACATGTGGGGTTTTGCAATGTCGTTGAACAAAAAACACACACGTATAATATGTAAAAGTATAGAATCGAAATCTATACAACAGAAACTATTTTTAGCACACTGACAGTACACTGTGCACAGAGACGGTGGACCATCACAGCACCGCAGGGCATTCATGCATTCTGAATGGACGCAAGATAAATATATATTTTACATATACAGTCGTGGTCAAAAGTTTACATACACTTGTAAAGAACATAATGTCATGACAGTCTTAAGTTTCCAATAATTTTTACAAGTCTTATTTTTTTTTGTGATACAGTGATTGGACCACATACTTGTTGGTCACAAAAAACATTCATGAAGTTTGGTTATTTTATGAATTTATTATGGGTCTACTGATAATGTGACCAAATCTGCTAGGTCAAAAGTATACATATGTCACACCTGGGTGAAGTCTTGTCTGGGTTTCGTCTGTTGTCATGTTGTCTTGCCATTTCCTGTTTTATTTTGAAAGGTTAACTCTCCCTCTCGTTTCAGGTCACTTGCCCTTCCTCCTGTTTCACTGGTCTGATGTCTCTCCTGATTGCCTGATTGTTCCCACCTGTGTCACACTCCCTCATGTGTATAAATGTCTCGTCCTCCTCTTGTCTTGTGCCAGAGTGTCTCGTTACTTCATGTGCGTACCTCCAGCGGTCCCTTGCCATAGCATTGTCCACAGCCACAGCCACGTTTCTTGTATCTTTTTTGGATCCATGGGAGTATTTTGATTTGTAAATTTTCTCAGGTAAGATTAGCTTCCTAGCATCACCTCCATTGGAGCGGTTTTTGTTATACTTAGTAGTTTTTTGTTCATAGCCCCTTTTTCCCTCCGTAGACGGAGCGTTTTTGAGTTATTGATATTTTTGTTAGTTTAGAGCTCAGGTCAGTTGTGTTTTTATAGCCTGTTTATTTCTCCTGTTTTGGACCCCTTCCCTTGTGCAAATAAATATATTGTCTTAAAATCCTGCATCTGTGTTCAGAGTCCTGTTCTGGTCGTGACAGTACACTCTGGCCAGTATGGACACAGCAGGATCGAAGCAGTGGGCCGCGACCCTTCATGCGCAGGAATCCCGCCTCTCCGCTCATGAGGAGCAGGTGGCAGTCTTGGGCCAGGTAATCCAGGGGATCGCCCGAATCCAAGAGAACTTTCAGACCGCTGTTACCTCCCAGGTGGGCCAACTTGCGGAACAGGTGCAACTTTTGCTCACCCAAATGACCAAGCCTGGTCTCGCACCCCCTGTGCCTGAGCCGCAGCCAGCCCCCATGACTCAGGTACTCCCCACCATTCATAGTGGGGTGGGAGCCCGATTGGCCCCTCCAGAACGCTTTGCGGGCGAACCCGGACAATGCAAAGAATTCATCATAAACTGTGAGATGCATTTGGAGCTCTCGCCCCACGCCTTTCCCACCGATCGTGCTAAGGTGTCTTTTATGATCTCTTATCTGGCGGGGAGAGCAAGGAAATGGGCCATGGCTGAGTGGTCCAGGGGCTCTCACATATGCAGCTCACTCCAAGACTTCACAGAGACTCTCCAAAAGACTTTTGATCCTGTCTCAACTGAGCGCGAAAGGGCCAGTGAGCTAAGTAGGATTTGTCAGGGGAAAGAATCAGCTTCTGATTATGCCATTCGTTTTCGAACACTGGCCGCAGACAGCGGATGGAACACTACAGCACTCTATGACGTCTTCCTCAAGGGGCTGGCCGGCCCGCTTCTGGAGCGACTTCTACCCAGAGACCTACCCGCGAACCTGGACGACCTCATCACCCTCGCCATCAGGACAGACCAACGACTACAGGAGTTCAAGTTTCTCCAAGGAGGCCGTCCGACGGATCCAGACCACCAGCCGCAGTTTTCCCTCACCGCCAGTTCTACTCCAGGTCCTCAACCAACAGTACGGCTTCCCTATTCCCTGCCTGAGAGGGGAGAGGAGCCCATGCAGTTGGGCCGGGCAAGACTCCCTCTGGTAGAGCGCCAACGTCGCCTCAAGGAGGGGCGATGTTTCTATTGTGGGGAGGTGGGGCATCTCGTGGCCGCCTGCCCTTCCAAGTCGACCCAGGTGAGGGATCAGAATCCTGCCTCAAGTGCTACCGTGCGTACCTTGACACCCATTAAGGTAACCAATGACTCTATTAGTGTGGTTATGCATGTTTTAATTGACTCTGGGGCCGATGAGAGCTTGATGGACTGGGGTTTAGCCAAGAAATTGGGAGTAAAAACAAGGGCCATCACACCCCCCCTTAAGGCTAGCGCCCTTAATGGTAGCGCTTTATTCACGATCACCCATGTCACAGAACCCGTAGCCATAGACATTGATAATCACCACGAACTATTGAACTTTTTTTTGTTTCACTCACCAGCACGCACCCTGGTATTGGGACATCCATGGCTTGTTTACCACAACCCCCACATAGACTGGCCCACAGGCAAAATCAGGGGCTGGGGAAGGAACTGCGTGGGGAAGTGTATGAGGGTTAGTGCCCCAGCAAGAACCACCACGAATATAAACTCTGTTTCTGCTCACTTTACCATAGAACCACAGCACCCAGATTTGACGTCAGTACCTCCTTGCTATCACCACCTGAAGGAGGTCTTTAATAAGGTAAAAGCTACATCGCTCCCACCACATCGTCCTTACGATTGTGCTATAGACCTCATTCCCGGATCTACCATCCCCAAGGGGCGCCTATATTCGGTTTCAGGTCCTGAAAAACATGCTATGAAAGACTACATACAGTCCTCACTTAAGACGGGACTCATCCGTCCCTCATCGTCACCTGCTGGAGCAGGGTTTTTCTTTGTATCCAAGAAAGACGGCACCCTGCGACCGTGTATGGACTATAGTCCCCTCAACGACATAACAATAAAGAATCGGTACCCTCTGCCATTAATGTCATCAGTTTTCGATCAGCTCCAGCAGGCCAAAGTTTTTACCAAGCTTGACCTACGCAATGCTTATCACCTCATTCGCATTAGGGAAGGTGATGAGTGGAAAACCGGATTTAACACCCCTAGTGGCCACTACGAATATTTAGTAATGCCTTTTGGTCTCACTAATGCCCCTGCTGTTTTTCAGGCTATGATTAATGATGTGCTGAGAGACTTTTTGGACAATTTTGTTTTCGTCTATCTTGATGACATACTAATTTATTCTGACAATCTGGACATTCACAGACACCATGTCAGCCAGGTTTTGCAACGGCTCCGGGGAAACCACCTGTACGTAAAAGCTGAAAAGTGCAAATTCCATGCCGACACCATCTCCTTCCTGGGCTTCATTGTAGCCCCTGGAAGTGTACAGATGGATCCGGCTAAAGTTAGCGCAGTCGCCAAGTGGCCAACACCTGATAGTCGTAAGAAGGTTCAGCAATTCCTCGGTTTTGCGAACTTCTACAGACGATTTATCAGAGGCTTTAGCGCAATAGCTTCCCCTCTCCATGCTTTGACTTCTCCACAGGTGCGCTTCCACTGGTCTCCGGAGGCAGAGAGGGCGTTCCAGGATCTCAAGCGCCGCTTCACGACTGCACCCATCCTCACGCTACCAGATCCACAACGCCAATTTGTGGTCGAGGTGGACGCGTCGAACGAGGGAGTTGGGGCGGTCTTATCCCAAAGGCTGGAGGCAGATGGCAAGACCCACCCCTGTGCTTTTCTGTCTCGCCGGTTGAGCCCTGCAGAACGTAACTATGATGTTGGCAACAGGGAACTTCTGGCGGTCAAGGTAGCGCTGGAAGAGTGGCGACATTGGTTAGAGGGGGCACAACATCCTTTCATAGTTTGGACTGACCACAAGAACTTGGAATATATTCGAAACGCCAAGAGACTGAATTCACGTCAGGCCAGGTGGGCATTGTTTTTCAATCGTTTTAACTTCACGTTGTCTTACAGGCCGGGGTCCCGCAACGTCAAGTCAGACGCTTTGTCACGCCTCTACGACCCCGAGCCTGCTGCCAAGGTACCAGAGCCCATCCTTCCACTGAACTGTGTGGTTGGAGCGGTCACTTGGCAGATAGAACGAGAGGTAAGGCACGCTAATGGTGAGACTCCTCCACCTAGTGGGTGCCCAGAGAATCGCCTGTTTGTCCTGGTCAGTCTGCGCCCACAGGTGATCCATTGGGCTCACACCTTGCTGCTTACCTGCCATCCGGGGGTCCGGAGAACTATGTTTATGATCTCACAGCGGTTCTGGTGGCCATCCATGGAGGCGGGGGTCCGGGAGTACATCGAGGCGTGTCCGGTCTGCGCTCGTAACAAAACATCCTCTGTGCCACGTGTTGGACTTTTACAGCCGCTGCCTATCCCTTCCAGACCGTGGTCTAACATCTCTGTGGACTTCGTCACTGGCCTCCCGGTCTCAAGAGGTAACACCACAGTGCTCACCGTGGTCGATCGATTTTCAAAGATGACACATTTTATTGCCTTGCCAAAGTTGCCCACAGCCAAGGAGACTGCTCAGATATTGATGCAACACGTTTTTAGAATTCATGGATTTCCCACAGACATTGTATCAGACCGGGGGCCCCAATTCATCTCACGGTTCTGGAAGGAGTTCTGCAAGCTCATCGGGGCTACAGTCAGCCTGACATCAGGATACCACCCGGAGGCAAACGGCCAGACCGAGCGCCTCAATCAACAACTGGAAACCGGCCTCCGATGCCTCGTGTCCCAGAACCCAACAACGTGGAGTTCCCACCTGGTCTGGGTGGAATATGCCCATAACTCCTTGCCTACCTCTGCCACTGGTTTCTCCCCCTTCAAGTGTGTCTACGGCTACAAACCGCCAGTGTTCCCAGACTCAGAGCCAGAAGTTTCCGTGCCCTCCGCCCACGCCCTGGTGCGCCGATGCCGTCGTATTTGGCTTGCGGCCCGACAAGTGCTCGCTCGCCAAGGAGATCGGGTCAAGATAGCAGCCGACCGGAAGCGGCGCCCAGCACCTGATTACCGGCCAGGACAGAGAGTATGGCTATCCGCCAAAGACCTGCACCTCAAGGTTCCCTCCAAGAAATTAGCGCCCAGATTCGTGGGTCCCTTCCCCATCACCAAGGTCATTAATCCAGCAGCAGTACGCCTCCGCCTACCCAGGTCGCTCCGCAGCCACCCTACTTTCCATGTCAGCCAAGTCAAGCCTGCCAAAGAAAGCCCCATGGTCCCAGCCACCAAACCCCCCCCCACCGCCGCTGGAAGCTGTAGACGGAGGACTTCTGTACCGGGTCAAGAAACTTTTAGCGGTACGCAAAAGAGGTCGAGGTAGACAGTTCTTGGTGGATTGGGAGGGGTACGGTCCAGAAGAGAGACAGTGGATTCCCCAACGGAACATTGATGACCCCTCCCTGATCCGGGACTTCTATAGACTCCACCCTGAGGTCCCTGGGCCGTCAGGAGTCGGCCCTAGAAGGGGGGGTTCTGTCACACCTGGGTGAAGTCTTGTCTGGGTTTCGTCTGTTGTCATGTTGTCTTGCCATTTCCTGTTTTATTTTGAAAGGTTAACTCTCCCTCTCGTTTCAGGTCACTTGCCCTTCCTCCTGTTTCACTGGTCTGATGTCTCTCCTGATTGCCTGATTGTGTCACACTCCCTCATGTGTATAAATGTCTCGTCCTCCTCTTGTCTTGTGCCAGAGTGTCTCGTTACCTCATGTGCGTACCTCCAGCGTTCCCTTGCCATAGCATTGTCCACAGCCACATTTCTTGTATCTTTTTTGGATCCATGGGAGTATTTTGATTTGTAAGTTTTCTCAGGTAAGATTAGCTTCCTAGCATCACCTCCATTGGAGCGGTTTTTGTTATACTTAGTAGTTTTTTGTTCATAGCCCCTTTTTCCCTCCGTAGACGGAGCGTTTTTGAGTTATTGATATTTTTGTTAGTTTAGAGCTCAGGTCAGTTGTGTTTTTATAGCCTGTTTATTTCTCCTGTTTTGGACCCCTTCCCTTGTGCAAATAAATAAATTGTCTTAAAATCCTGCATCTGTGTTCAGAGTCCTGTTCTGGTCGTGACAACATACAGCAATGTTAATATTTGGTTACATGTCCCTTGGCAGGCTTCACTGCAATAAGGCGCTTTTGGTAGCCATCCACAAGCTTCTGGCAAGCTTCTGGTTGAATCTTTGATTCTCCTTGACAAAATTGGTGCAGTTCAGCCAAATCTCTGACATGGACTTGTTTCTTCAGCATTGTCCACATGTTCTCAATGGGGTTTAAGTCAGGACTTTGGGAAGGCCATTCTAAAACCTTAATTCTAGCCTGATTTAGCCATTCCTTGACCACTTTTGACATGTGTTTGGGATCATTGTCTGTTGGAACACCCAACTGCGCCCAAGACCCAACCTCCAGGCTGATGATTTTAGGTTGTCTCCAAGTGACTTTCCTGACTTGTTAAAGTCAATGATTCATTTTTTCAGATCTGTGCTGAGTTCCTTTGACTTTCCCATTGTCACGTTTCTAACCGAGTCTAATGACTGCATCACATGAGCCCTATTTAAATGGGTTCAGAGAAGTCAACAGATGTCGTCAATAATATTTACTCACATGAAGTTAAGAGGCCATGCCATGAAGCTAATTTGATTTGATTGGAACTTTTCTACATCACAAAAATTGATGCTGTATGTATACTTTTGACCCAGCAGATTTGGTCACATTTTCAGTAGACCCATAATAAATTCATAAAAGAACCAAACTTCATGAATGTTTTTTGTGACCAACAAGTATGTCCTCCAATCACTCTATCACAAAAAAATGTCAAAATTATTGGAAACTCAAGACAGCCATGACATGATGTTTTTTACAAGTGTATGTAAACTTTTAACTTTATATATATATATATAAAGTATTTTAGTAACATATTTTCTAAAAGAAAAAACGAACACCAATAAATAAAAATGCCAGTGGTCACCAAAATGCATCAATTGAATCTGTTTTAATCAATAGAATAAAATAGACAATATCTCTACTATTTTTATGTATGACTACTCAAATATGTTAACACACATGTTTGATGTATTCTGTTTAGCTGTCTTTTCTGCACAATCCCCTCCTTTTTCACAGCTGATTTCAGACGTACTAAGTGAAGAGGCAAAATAGTGCCCACAGAAAAGTTTCAGGCTCAATAAATCACATTGCGCGTGCTTAGTGATTATATTTGCATCTTGTCTTCCTATTAGTGTGGGCGTTCTGATGATCAGCATATATTTTACATGTTAAGGAAGACAGACACGCTAAATGGATAGCACTCCTTATTTTGTTGACTTAACAGTCATAGTAGATCAGCTTTGTGTGTGCTATCAAGTTTACACATGTTTTAGTACACACAAACATTTATTAACATCAATTTCAATTGTATTCCATAGCTGTTTCTTGTATACCTGCATACTCAGCGTGCTGTGCTGTTAATGTCACTATTGTCTTTCATACTGCACACCGCATTGCTGTTACTGGAACTTTAATTTCCCTAAGGTCACATGTCCATGCGGTCAATAATGTCTAATCTCATCTAATTTTAATCTAATCTAATCCATACGATAGTCCACAGTCATCTCAATAGAAGGAACATGCCTCATTACCAAACGTTACCAATACTAACAGACTTGTAAGATTGGCTATTGTGTTTTTTGTAATTGACTAATATAAGTGAAAATATATTAAAATTTACATTTTATTGTATATAATACATAAAGTTAATAATTAATCATCATTAATTTAATTCAGCACTGCAAATCAACGTTTAAAGACATATTCAAAAACGCTTGATTTTTGTCATAATACACAGCAATCATGGTTTATTGACCAATATTGTTTTTTGGAGCAGTGCAGTTCTTCCTAAAAGAATGTAATGAATGTCAGTGTTTGTCACTTGAATCTGCAAAATGGAAGAGTTATTAGCTTAGGCCTGAGTGCGAATGGTACTACTGTATCTTCTTATTCATAATGAAAGGCTAATCAGCACTATTTTTAACATTCATTAATTATTCATCAGCTTAAGCTAAGACTCATTCAAATCACAAAAACAATAGAATTCACAGTATTAATCATTCCAAAAGGAGGATTTGCCCGCTTCACAAATGAGTCGGAATTAAACCGAGAAAGTGGTTGCGATAGATAGAAATAATGACCAGTCATATGGCGGTGATTAGAGAGGAAATGCATAATCAAACAGAAAGTACTTACGAACATGACTCTCTTAGGAATGTGATCGGACTCAACCAGCGGGTTCTTGTAGAGCCAAAGCTCCTCAGGTTGTATGACTCTTTCAAAGGGCTCTAGAAATTCAGTAAATCTGCAACACAGATAAAACATGTTACAGTATTTGATATCAAATGTCCTGTATGTGGTGTGTATTGTAAATAGCTGGTGACTTTTGTCATCATGCTTACAGGGTGGTGGTTAATAAACATTGGCTGTTTGGCTCTTGGGCAAGGATAAACAAAGCTGAGGCTTCACCAGTGATCACTTTTACTACAACAGCCTGCGGACTGGAGAAAAATTAGCAGGCTCTTCCTCGGCCACATATTATGTCACAGTTGACCTTGTTCTCTGTCATCTCTGCTTAGGTTTTACGTCAGTAGCTTGCTCTCTCTCACAATTTCCGGATAAAATAGTCGATGAAATACACACTAAAGCCACATCATAGAATAATTATAAGAGCACAAATGCAACAGCACAGACATCAGGCAAGCAGGTCTGTCACCTGTGAAAATAATAATGGAATGAGTTCAACTGTGGTATTGACATTTTTGTTTTATTGGCTCCAGAAGTCCGCGATGAGGTGGCGACTTGTCCGGGGTGTTCTGCCTGAGTGCATTTAGGATAGGCTCAGCACCCCCTCGACCCCAAGAGGGACAAACGGTAGGAAATGGATGGATGGAAGTAATTATCGAGCTCGAAAAAATGATGCTGCCTTTTATGTGAGCATGGAGTACAATGGAAAATATACTTTTCTATTGCGTCTACACACATTTAGATCTCTGGATGAAACATATTCGAGTGTAAAGTATAGCTGTATTGTTTAGACTCAACTTCTCTCTGACCTGCGACGCTTACATTGTTCTCATACATTGTTTGAGAAAAAGCAAGAAGGTCTGACTCAACATACTAGTTTCTAGGGATGTCATTGCATAATTGAATATTTGATGATTTGATTCAGTCTGATTCAATTATCAACAGCACAGTCAAAACATTAGCGACAGTAGTGGTGGCAATACTTGGTATGACTGACAAAGTTAGTAATTAAATAATGGACAAGTGACCATCCCAGTAAACAAAAGGTGACAAAATAATCATATTTGCGGCAAAGTTCCCTAGCTCTGAAAAACAACGGCAGCCCAGTGATTCTATCACAAGGCACTGGGAAGGTTTGATTCCATTTTGTAGTTGTTGTATTTTTTGTATATCAAAGTATACTTATATAGTTTTGTAAAATGTCTTTTAGCACTATGTAAATAAAGCGCTATATAAATATGCTTTATTATTAAAAGATTTTATATATATATATATATATATATATATATATATATATATATATATATATATATATATATATATATATATATATATATATATATATATATATATATATATATATACAGGTAAAAGCCAGTAAATTAGAATATTTTGAAAAACTTGATTTATTTCAGTAATTGCATTCGAAAGGTGTAACTTGTACATTATATTTATTCATTGCACACAGACTGATGCATTCAAATGTTTATTTCATTTAATTTTGATGATTTGAAGTGGCAACAAATGAAAATCCAAAATTCCGTGTGTCACAAAATTAGAATATTACTTAAGGCTAATACAAAAAAGGGATTTTTAGAAATGTTGGCCAACTGAAAAGTATGAAAATGAAAAATATGAGCATGTACAATACTCAATACTTGGTTGGAGCTCCTTTTGCCTCAATTACTGCGTTAATGCGGTGTGGCATGGAGTCGGTGAGTTTCTGGCACTGCTCAGGTGTTATGAGAGCCCAGGTTGCTCTGATAGTGGCCTTCAACTCTTCTGCGTTTTTGGGTCTGGCATTCTGCATCTTCCTTTTCACAATACCCCACAGATTTTCTATGGGGCTAAGGTCAGGGGAGTTGGCGGGCCAATTTAGAACAGAAATACCATGGTCCGTAAACCAGGCACGGGTAGATTTTGCGCTGTGTGCAGGCGCCAAGTCCTGTTGGAACTTGAAATCTCCATCTCCATAGAGCAGGTCAGCAGCAGGAAGTATGAAGTGCTCTAAAACTTGCTGGTAGACGGCTGCGTTGACCCTGGATCTCAGGAAACAGAGTGGACCGACACCAGCAGATGACATGGCACCCCAAACCATCACCCAACCATGCAAATTTTGCATTTCCTTTGGAAATCGAGGTCCCAGAGTCTGGAGGAAGACAGGAGAGGCACAGGATCCACGTTGCCTGAAGTCTAGTGTAAAGTTTCCACCATCAGTGATGGTTTGGGGTGCCATGTCATCTGCTGGTGTCGGTCCACTCTGTTTCCTGAGATCCAGGGTCAACGCAGCCGTCTACCAGCAAGTTTTAGAGCACTTCATGCTTCCTGCTGCTGACCTGCTCTATGGAGATGGAGATTTCAAGTTCCAACAGGACTTGGCGCCTGCACACAGCGCAAAATCTATCCGTGCCTGGTTTACGGACCATGGTATTTCTGTTCTAAATTGGCCCGCCAACTCCCCTGACCTTAGCCCCATTGAAAATCTGTGGGGTATTGTGAAAAGGAAGATGCAGAATGCCAGACCCAAAAACGCAGAAGAGTTGAAGGCCACTATCAGAGCAACCTGGGCTCTCATAACACCTGAGCAGTGCCAGAAACTCATCGACTCCATGCCACGCCGCATTAACGCAGTAATTGAGGCAAAAGGAGCTCCAACCAAGTATTGAGTATTGTACATGCTCATATTTTTCATTTTCATACTTTTCAGTTGGCCAACATTTCTAAAAATCCCTTTTTTGTATTAGCCTTAAGTAATATTCTAATTTTGTGACACACGGAATTTTGGATTTTCATTTGTTGCCACTTCAAATCATCAAAATTAAATGAAATAAACATTTGAATGCATCAGTCTGTGTGCAATGAATAAATATAATGTACAAGTTACACCTTTTGAATGCAATTACTGAAATAAATCAAGTTTTTCAAAATATTCTAATTTACTGGCTTTTACCTGTATATATATATAGTACTGGCCAAAGGTTTGGACACACCTTCTCATTCAATGTGTTTTCTTTATTTGCATGACTATTTAGTTGTGTACTTAACAAAAAAAGATGAAATAACTGAAAACATGTCACCTGAAATGTTTTCCACTTCACAGGTGTGCTTCAAGCTCATCCAGAGAATGCCAAGAGTGTGTAAAGCAGTAATCAGAGCAAAGGGTGGCTATTTTGAAGAAACTAGAATACAAAACATGTTTTCAGTTATTTTACCTTTTTTGTTAAGTACATAACTCCACATGTGTTCATTCATAGTTTTGATACCTTCAGTGACAATCTACAATGTAAATAGTCATGAAAATAAAGAAAACGCATTGAAGGAGAAGGTCTGTCCAAACTTTTGGCCTTTACTATATATATATATATATATATATATATATATATATATATATATATATATATATATATATATATATATATATATATATTAGGGCTGACAACGTTAACGCGTTAACGCATGTGATTAATAAAAATAAATATAAATATGATATCGTCTTATCAAATATGAATGGAGATAAATCATTTCCGGGTTAAGGCTTATCCCGGAAGACGTGCACATTTGTTACACAGTCTGTGATGGCCTCGAGGGGCCCCTCAACAAAAGTAGCAGAGTTAAGTTAAACACATGCCTTTGCTAAAGGGACAGCTAGTGCATGTTGGACATCTAACATCTGTGGAGACCAAGTCCTGTGAGAAGATATCATTCATATCGCCACAGTCTTGGAGAGGCAAAATTACGGCAAGGATGAACCAACTGTACTAAACAAACAAGAGCATCAACTTGCAACTGCAAACTAAATGTGAATTTATTTTGCTTCGTGGAGAATGTTGGACATCTGTAAGTAATCACAACGAGCTGGGATCACATTGAACCAAAAAGGAGATCAGCATTGTCATCTGAAAAAGGTCAACAAGCTTGTTAGTTTCAACAACTGTTCAAACTAAAGAAAGGTAAATGGTGCACTATGTTAAGTTATGTATGAGTGTGTTCACTACATTATCGATTAGTAACTGTATCTTATTTGCAAGATGATTGCAAACTGCAAATACTTTCAAACTGCACTTAATTTTTACTATACTTATTTTCACAAAGTTTTGACCAAATAAACGGCTTGCAGTTCAGTGAAACATTTAAAAAAACGTTCATGTATGACATTCTGACTACTAAATTGCATTTGTACACAAATATTGAGGTATATTCTTCAGCAAATGATAACCAGTGATTAATCATGATTAATCACAGGTTTAGAGTGATTCATTTGATTAAATAAAATAATCTCCCGACATCCCTAATTAATTAAAAAAAAAATATATATATATATATATATATATGTCTTAATAAGGTTATCCAAAAAATAGTGCTCGATACCGTAGTAGAGCGCAATATATGTATGTGTGGGAAAAAAAAATCACAAGACTATTTCATCTCTACAGGCCTGTTTCATGAGGGGGGGGTACCCTCAATCATCAGGAGGTTTTAATGGGAGCATTCGCATACCATGGTTTATATAGGGCACAGAGTGGGTGGGTACAGGCTGGCCTAGGGGCGTGGTGATTGGCTCATGTGTTACCTAGGAGGTGTTTCCGTCTATGGCGGCATGTTGTTACAATTTCGCTGCGCTTGTTGAGGGATGACAGGTCTGGACGGTAAATAATAAACAGTTTCTCTTTCAAGCATAGGTTGCATCTTTTATTACCACTATTGTAAGGTGTGCTGGATGCAAGAATTTGCCATGTTATTGAATATTCAACATTATTGTCTTTGAGGTCCCAAATGTGTTTGCTGAGTTCTGTGGTATTTCGCAGGTTTTTGTTCCTGAAAGAAGCCTTGTGATTGTTCCATCTGGTTTTGAATTCACCCCCGGTTAATCCTACATATGTGTCGGATGTGTTAATGTCCTTGCGTATTACCTTAGATTGGTAGACAACTGATGTTTGTAAGCACCCCCCGTTGAGGGGGCAATCAGGTTTCTTTCGACAGTTACATGCTTTGTTGGTTTTGGAGTCGCTCTGACTGGGGGTCGACGGCTCATTTGCAATTGTTTTGTTGTGGTTTGAGATGATTTGTCGTATATTGTTCATGCAGCTGTAGCTCAATTTAATGTTGTTCTTGTTGAATACTTTTCTTAGGTTGTTGTCTTTGGGAAAGTGTTTGTCAATCAGATTGAGGAATTTGTGTCCAATGTTCGTTGAGACGTTTTTGCTGTATGGGGGGTTGTACCAGATGATGTCGTTTCGTTTTCTGTTCTTTTTTGGCTGGTTTCCTGGTGTGGGTTCATAGGTGAGGGTGAAATTGTATCCGCTTTCATCAAGGGCTTTTTGGTACGGGGGGGTTGCTTGGTCAAATTCAGCTTTGCTAGATGACAGCATCGATAGCCTTTTATTGATTCCTGTAGGTATTCTTTTCGTGGTGGTGGGTGGGTGGTTGCTGTCATGGTGCACGTATTGGAGTGTTGTGTTGGGTTTCGTGAATGGTTGGTAGCTGTTATTTCTCAGGTTGAAAGTGACGTCAAGGAAGTTGACGGTTTGCTTGTTGGCTTCAATCGTGATCCGTAGGCCGTTCTCTTTGAAAATTTGGCATATGCGCTTCTTGGTATTCTCGCTGCTCCTTGGCGAGGCGCGACACACTGCCAGTCCGTCATCACGGTAAATACCAAGGTTCAGATTGAGGCTAGCGAGCTGGGAGAGGAGGAAACTCCCAACGAGTTCACACGTTTCTGCTCCGTCAAAACTTCCCATAGTGACGTCAAATGTTGCATTGTTCTTTTTTTGCCATGGTGTACTGTTGTGGATGAGAATGGAGTTTTTTGCGTGGATGATGATGTTTCTTTCGTTGCCTGTGATTGAGTCGTAGTCTGAGGCGAAGTCTAGTGCTTGAGTCAGTAGGTCTTGCGTGATGGAAGGGTAAAATTCCTCGATATCAAAGGAGATAAAGTTGTGCTGTTGTTTGTCTTGGATGTTGTTGAACCATTTGATTACTGCTGCTGTATTTCTCCATTGGTTGAGTGGTGTTTTGTCCTTGATTTTTGTGTTGACTCTGTCCAGGATTATTTTGCTGATTTTTCCTATTTCAGATTTAGTTGGGTTTATTAGTCGGCATGTTGGGTTATTTGCGAAGTTGGGTTTGTGGTCCTTCAATGTGATGAAGGCTTCCTTGTTGGCTGTGGCGTCCACCCTGTCCTCAATGTCCAGTTCAGCCGCGATCCTTTTATTTTCCAGGTGGATGTTCTGTAAGGTGTTGGGTTGCGCTTTTTTGTATGATTTGGTGATGCTTCTGTCCAGTAAGGTGTGGTGTTCTGGTATGTCCATTCTGTAGAAGTTTGTGGTTTTATCGGCAGCTATGATGAGGTTGTTTACTTTCTTGATGCGCTCCTTGTCATTTTTCAGCATGGTGAGGAGTGGGTTGCGGATTGGCTTGAATTTGACTGATTGTATCATTTTGAGCATGTCGTTCTCAAAATCCTTTAGTTCCTCAACTGTGGGTGGGTTCTTGGTAGATTTGAATCCGTAAGTTTCCTTTTGCATTCCTTTTGTTTCATATATATATATATATATATATATATATATATATATATATATATATATATATATATATATATATATATATATATATATATATATATATAATATCAAACACCACTGTCCTACCAGCCCATATGAGATGGCACAAAAATGTGTATCCATACTACCAGTTTCAACCCAATACCAACATCATTTATGAAGAAAAGTATGAATAGATTAGGTTATAAAAAGCATAGGTTAATAGGTATATATTATAAATAGAAACATGGAATAGTGTAAATAATATTGTTTAACCACCACCTACTCAGTGGCCTAGTGGTTAGAGTGTCCACCCTGAGATCGGTAGGTTGTGAGTTCAAACCCCGGCCGAGTCATACCAAAGACTATAAAAAATGGGAGCCATTACCTCCCTGCTTGGCACTCACCATCAAGTGTTGGAATTGGGGGTTAAATCACCAAAAATGATTCCCGGGCGCGGCACCGCTTCTGCCCACTGCTCCCCTCACCTCCCAGGGGGTGAACAAGGGGATGGGTCGAATGCAGAGGACAAATTTCACCACACCTAGTGTGTGTGTGACAATCATTGGTACTTTAACTTAACTTTAACTTTAACTTAAAGAGTTTGCAAACTACAGTGTAGCTTGAATATTGCATTATTGTTAATCCCACTAAGAAGGTTAAAATACAACAATTCATTTGCACTGTATCATAGCTGCATGTTTGAAGTTTGCATTAAAAAAATGTGTGAAAATCAGTTACCTATTGACAAAGTTATGATGACACTTCATTGTCACGAGATGGAGAGATTGACCGGTGTAGGATGGCGGTCCCACGACTCGTCAGCATAGGCAGTAGCGGCTATGATATGTATGGCCACAATAAAGCATCACTTCCTCATTATGCACCAATGACAGTTACAGTGAGAGAGATTGCATTCACAAACCCTCGCAATTATAAGTGTCACTATTACAAAATACACTTTTTGCACCAGTGACATGCAGTGACGTTCATGGCTGGTGAGGCACTGACTTCATCACAGTCAGATTTACAAACATATGAACCCTAAAGAGTATCTTATTCACCATTTGATTGGCAGCAGTTAACGGGTTATGTTTAAAAGCTCATACCAGCATTCTTCCCTGCTTGGCACTCAGCATCAAGGGTTGGAATTGAGGGTTAAATCACCTGCCTCCCCTGACTGCACCTCAATGTTTTGCACCTACTCTATGTTCTGTATGACTGCAATATTTATGACATTTTTGGCACGGTTGATAAAGCGGCCGTGCCAGCAACTTGAGGGTTCCTGCTTCGATCCCCAGCTCCCGCCATCCTAGCCACGTCCGTTGTGTCCTTGAGCAAGACACTTCACAGATGGGTCGTGGTTCGGACCTTGCATCGCAGCTAGCCACGTCCGTTGTGTCCTTGAGCAAGACACTTCACTGATGGGTCATGGTTAGGACCTTGCATGGCAGCTCCCGCCATCAGTGTGTGAATGTGTGTGTGAATGGGTGAATGTGGAAATAGTGTCAAAGCACCCTGAGTACCTTGAAGGTAGAAAAGCGCTATACAAGTATAACCCATTTACCATTTTTGAATACATTACTTAGTTATCATGGTCTGTCATTTTGACATGTTCTCATGTTCGAAGACAATACATTGTTGTATGTTCTATTCTAATTTATATAATAGAAGTATTTTAATTACTAATCAGTTTAACTTGAACGTCACAAAGAATCATAAGATTAAAACGTGTTTTGTGGGTTTTTTTTACAATAGTGTGCCTTTTTTTTATTTTCTATGTACCGCTTCAGGCACTGTTTAAGCACTGGCACTGTTTTTAATATACCTATTTGGTACTAGTATCTGTTTGAAAAGGGATTATAAATACTAAATAAATTCCATCCATCCATCCATCTTCTTCCGCTTATCCGAGGTCGGGTCGCGGGAGCAGCAGCCTAAGCAGGGAAGCCCAGACTTTCCTCTCCCCAGCCACTTCGTCCAGCTCCTCCCGGGGGATCCCGAGGCGTTCCCAAGCCAGCCGGGAGACATAGTCTTCCCAACGTGTCCTGGGTCTTCCCCGTGGCCTCCTAACGGTTGGACGTGCCCTAAACACCTCCATAGGGAGGCGTTCGGGTGGCATCCTGACCAGATGCCCGAACCACCTCATCTGGCTCCTCTCGATGTGGAGGAGCAGCGGCTTTACTTTGAGCTCCCCCCGGGTGACAGAGCTTCTCACCCTATCTCTAAGGGAGAGCCCCGCCACCCGGCGGAGCAAACTCATTTCGGCCGCTTGTACCCCTGATCTTGTCCTTTCGGTCATGACCCAAAGCTCATGACCATAGGTGAGGATGGGAACGTAGATCGACCGGTAAATTGAGAGCATTGCCTTCCGGCTCAGCTCCTTCTTCACCACAACGGATCGATACAGCATTCGCATTACTGAAGATGCCGCACCGATCCGCCTGTCGATCTCACGATCCACTCTTCCCCCACTCGTGAACAAGACTCCTAGGTACTTGAACTCCTCCAGTTGGGGCAGGGTCTCCTCCCCAACCCGGAGATGGCACTCCACCCTTTTCCGGGCGAGAACCATGGACTCGGACTCGGACTTGGACTAAATAAAATATGTTTTATTATTATTATTATTGTCACGGCTCAAGCTCCTGCCGCCGCACATTCAGCACGGGCGTTCTTCTCTTTTTGCGGCCACGCCTCCGCGCGGCTGCACTGAATCTGGAATCAACACACCTGACGCTGATGAGGACCCCATTCTCTCTTCTTAAGGCAGCGTGTCCTGCGTTCCAGTGCCAGAACGTTGCTACTCCGTACAGTAAGTCCGACACGTCTCTAGCTCTCCTCGCCTATGTGCTTTCTCGCTCTCTGTGTCTCCCCTCCTCTGTGCTCACCGTGTCTTGTCCTGTGTCGTCATCCAGCAGCTCCGCGTCATTCCCTGGTTTTGAGCTGTGTGTCTCGTCTCCCTGGATCCCCTTTGGACTCCCTGCTGCCTTCCCGGATCTCGACGCCACGCTCCAGCCCTTGACCCCTTGCCTGTCCCCGGACCTCCGAGCCTGCCTTGCCATTTCTGGACTTCCGCATCTGCCTCAACACGCACCTCCAACACCTCCCGGTAACACTCAACATATAATCGCTTCACATAGTCTCACCACACCTATTTGGATTAGTTACACACATCAATCCTTTGTATTAATAAATACGCTTCAAGCTAAGGACGTCCCTTTCTCCGTGCCGTCTCCTCTACTGTACCGTTACAATTATTGAAGTAAAAATGTATGTTTTTCTACTGTATCAAATTTGCTTAATAAACTGATCAATTAATAGGCCTTAGCTTAGGAACACAGTAAAATAGTTTTTTCTTGATTAACTGAAATTGTTTCCAAATTAAGATCACAACCAGATGAAATTAAAACACCTATTATTGCATACACTATACACATACGTTTGACCATTAACATGATACATTTTGTTATAAATAATTGATTGTGATGTGGTCAATGTGTGAATATATAACATTCATTGGGTATAATAAGTAAGAGAATATACATTCAGAATAAAATATCCAGGTTGCCGAATCAAAAACTGTATGAACAAACAAACAGATGACGTATACATAGCTGCAATTACTGGCCCAGTAAACACATGCGGTAAAAGTAATTCTGCTCTTCAGTTGTGCCATTAGTGGCACACTATGCTCCATTAATCACTCTCGCTTCAAGATTGCAACCTCCACAGCGCCTTTATTCAGACATCAGCGGCAGGTAATGTTGTTTCAGTGCAGGAATTAAAAAATAGAGGTATAAAGCGCAGATAGGGTTTAGCCCCCCCGACACCCCACTGCCTCCAACACACACGCGCACACACACCTCGGGTCATTTTAATAGCGACTTCAAGCCACCTGTCACTCTTATCGTACACGGCTTATCTCACATTTAGTAGCTCATGTCTTAATGAGTTGGAGGCAGACTCCCTCAAGGCAACCACAATGATAAAACTCCATTTTGCTTGGCTCCGTGTTTGAACACAGGAAATGACTGGAGAACGTGATAAGATGTGTTTATCCAAGAAAAATAATTAGCCATCCTCTCTGCATTATAAAATGAAAATCAATGGCAACTGTGTGAGAATCAGTGCAAGCTTGCTGTGTTAGAATTGTATTTCAAATGATAAGAGGACTCTGTTTTGAGAAACGCTATTAGTAGAGTTGGGCATCGTTTTTGATTCTGATTCTCAACAATTCTCAGTTCCAATTATTTTACAGGGTTTCCGCATGAAAACCCTGTAAAATAATTGGAACTGAGAATTGTTGAGAATCAGAATCAATTTACAGGGTTTCCGCATGGCTCCTCTCTGAGCTGCCACCTTAACGTGGTAGAGGAGTTTGCGTGTCCCAATGATCCTAGGAGCTATGTTGTCCGGGGGCTTCCATGCCCCCTGGTAGGGTCTCCCAAGACAAACAGGTCCTAGGTGAGGGATCAGACAAAGAGCAGCTCGAAGACTTCTATGGAAATGCAAGAACCGAGACTCAGATTTCCCTCGCCCGGACGCGGGTCACCGGGGCCCCCCTCCGGAGCCAGGCCCGGAGTTGGGGCACGATGGCGAGCGCCTGGTGGCCGGGCCTGTCCCCATGGGGCCCGGCCGGGCACAGCCCGAAGAGGCAACGTGGGTCCCCCCTCCAATGGGCTCACCACCCATAGCAGGGGCCATAGAGGTCGGGTGCAATGTGAGCTGGGCGGTAGCCGAAGGCAGGGCACTTGGCGGTCCGATCCTCGGCTACAGAAGCTAGCTCTTGGGACGTGGAACGTCACCTCGCTGGGGGGGAAGGAGCCTGAGCTAGTGCGCGAGGTAGAGAAGTTCCGGTTGGATATAGTCGGACTCACCTCGACGCACAGCAAGGGCTCTGGAACCAGTTCTCTCGAGAGGGGCTGGACTCTCTTCCACTCTGGCGTTGCCAGCAGTGAGAGGCGACGGGCTGGGGTGGCAATTCTTGTTGCCCCCCGGCTCACAGCCTGCATGTTGGAGTTCAACCCGGTGGACGAGAGGGTAGCTTCCCTCCGCCTTCGGGTGGGGGGACGGGTCCTGACTGTTGTTTGCGCTTACGCGCCAAACAGCAGCTCAGAGTACCCACCCTTTTTGGATTCACTCGAGGGAGTACTTGAAAGTGCTCCCCCGGGTGATTCCCTCGTTCTACTGGGGGACTTCAACGCTCATATTGGCGGCGACAGTGAAACCTGGAGAGGCGTGATTGGGAAGAATGGCCGCCCGGATCTGAACCCAAGTGGTGTTTTGTTATTGGACTTTTGTGCTCGTCACGGATTGTCCATAACGAACACCATGTTCAAGCATAAGGGTGTCCATATGTGCACTTGGCACCAGGACACCCTAGGCCGCAGTTCTATGATCGACTTTGTAGTTGTGTCATCGGATTTGCGGCCTCATGTTTTGGACACTCGGGTGAAGAGAGGGGCGGAGCTTTCTACCGATCACCACCTGGTGGTGAGTTGGCTGCGATGGTGGGGGAGGATGCCGGACAGACCTGGCAGGCCCAAACGCATTGTGAGGGTTTGCTGGGAACGTCTGGCAGAGTCTCCTATCAGAGAGAGTTTCAATTCCCACCTCCGGAAGAACTTTGAACATGTCACGAGGGAGGTGCTGGACATTGAGTCCGAGTGTACCATGTTCCACGCCTCTATTGTCGAGGCGGCTGATTGGAGCTGTGGCCGCAAGGTAGTTGGTGCCTGTCGTGGCGGTAATTCCTAGAACCCGTTGGTGGACACCGGCGGTGAGGGATGCCGTCAAGCTGAAGAAGGAGTCCTATCGGGTTCTTTTGGCTCATGGGACTCCTGAGGCAGTGGACAGGTACCGACAGGCCAAGCGGTGTGCGGCTTCAGCGGTCGCGGAGGCAAAAACTCGGACATGGGAGGAGTTCGGGGAAGCCATGGAAAACGACTTCCGGATGGCTTCGAAGCGATTCTGGACCACCATCCGCCGCCTCAGGAAGGGGAAACAGTGCACTACCAACACCGTGTATGGTGCGGATGGTGTTCTGCTGACCTCGACTGCGGAAGTTGTGGATCGGTGGAGGGAATACTTCGAAGACCTCCTCAATCCCACCAACACGTCTTCCTATGAGGAAGCAGTGCCTGGGGAATCTGTGGTGGGCTCTCCTATTTCTGGGGCTGAGGTTGCTGAGGTAGTTAAAAAGCTCCTCGGTGGCAAGGCCCCGGGGGTGGATGAGATCCACCCAGAGTTCCTTAAGGCTCTGGATGCTGTAGGGCTGTCTTGGTTGACAAGACTCTGCAGCATCGCGTGGACATCGGGGGCAGTACCTCTGGATTGGCAGACCGGGGTGGTGGTTCCTCTCTTTAAAAAGGGGAACCGGAGGGTGTGTTCTAACTATCGTGGGATCACACTCCTCAGCCTTCCCGGTAAGGTCTATTCAGGTGTACTGGAGAGGAGGCTACGCCGGATAGTCGAACCTCGGATTCAGGAGGAACAGTGTGGTTTTCGTCCTGGTCGTGGAACTGTGGACCAGCTCTATACTCTCGGCAGGGTCCTTGAGGGTGCATGGGAGTTTGCCCAACCAGTCTACATGTGCTTTGTGGACTTGGAGAAGGCATTCGACCGTGTCCCTCGGGAAGTCCTGTGGGGAGTGCTCAGAGAGTATGGGGTTTCGGACTGTCTGATTGTGGCGGTCCGCTCCCTGTATGATCAGTGTCAGAGCTTGGTTCGCATTGCCGGCAGTAAGTCGGACACGTTTCCGGTGAGGGTTGGACTCCGCCAAGGCTGCCCTTTGTCACCGATTCTGTTCATAACTTTTATGGACAGAATTTCTAGGCGCAGTCAAGGCGTTGAGGGGATCCGGTTTGGTGGCTGCAGGATTAGGTCTGTGCTTTTTGCAGATGATTTGGTCCTGATGGCTTCATCTGGCCAGGATCTTCAGCTCTCACTGGATCGGTTCGCAGCTGAGTGTGAAGCGACTGGGATGAGAATCAGCACCTCCAAGTCCGAGTCCATGGTTCTCGCCCGGAAAAGGGTGGAGTGCCATCTCCGGGTTGGGGAGGAGTTCAAGTACCTCGGAGTCTTGTTCACGAGTGAGGGAAGAGTGGATCGTGAGATCGACAGGCGGATCGGTGCGGCGTCTTCAGTAATGCGGACGCTGTATCGATCCGTTGTGGTGAAGAAGGAGCTGAGCCGGAAGGCAAAGCTCTCAATTTACCGGTCGATCTACGTTCCCATCCTCACCTATGGTCATGAGCTTTGGGTTATGACCGAAAGAACAAGATCACGGGTACAAGCGGCCGAAATGAGTTTCCTCCGCCGGGTGGCGGGGCTCTCCCTTAGAGATAGGGTGAGAAGCTCTGTCACCCGGGGGGAGCTCAAAGTAAAGCCACTGCTCCTCCACATCGAGAGGAGCCAGATGAGGTGGTTCGGGCATCTGGTCAGGATGCCACCCGAGCGCCTCCCTAAGGAGGTGTTTAGGGCATGTCCGACCGGTAGGAGGCCACGAGGAAGACCCAGGACACGTTGGGAAGACTATGTCTCCCGGCTGGCCTGGGAACGCCTCGGGATCCCCCGGGAGGAGCTGGACGAAGTGGCTGGGGAGAGGGAAGTCTGGGCTTCCCTGCTTAGTCTGCTGCCCCCGCGACCCGACCTCGGATAAGCGGAAGAAGATGGATGGATGGATGGGTTTCCGCATGGCTTAAGAAAGCATTAAAAGTCATTAAATGGATTTTGCGAAAATTAAGGCCACAAATGGCATTAAAACGCATTAAATGCGATGTGTGAGAATCTATCACATCACGTCCCACTTGTTTGTCTTACTTCCTTAATTTCTGCATTTGTTTCCTGGTCAGCGCTCTTATTTTGGTTCCATTTCCTGTTTGTCTCCCTGAGCGCTCTTTGCCTGAACCTGTTCCCTGATTGGCTTGAGCACACCTGTTTGTCATTTCCAGTCAGTGTTATAAATGCCTGCCTCACCCTTTAGTCTCACCACTGCCTTCGTTTTGTTGTTGTTGTTTTTTTTCCTCAAGATGGTGCCGCTGTAGTGGCTGCTGGTGGCAGGAGCTCTGTGCTCTTGTATCATCCGTTTGTGTTCCTGGTGTTTCCCTCTTGTTTTCATGTGGGTTTTTTGTTGCCTTTTGGTTCGTGTCCCTTTGGGACTATGTGACAAGTGGTGGCACTTTCGTGACTTCTTCGGTGCTTTTTTGTGAACTTCTGGATCTGCCTCTCCGGAGTCTTTTGGCCATGGAGACCAGCTGCCAGGTCTCTGCCACACCAGAGTCCATTTGGAGAGACTGGAGGAGATGCGGATGAAGAGACATGGCTGCGGAGCTAACGCTAAGCGTTGGGACGGACAAACTTCCCAGTGTCTTGGCTGAATGAGCAGGTATCGGACACCTCGGTCTCCTTGGACGTATCCTCGCTCATCCATGCGGACTGGACACTGGCCGAGAGTTAGTGGGCGATCGAGGGTGGATTCGGCTCTCCTGGTTGCTTTGTTGGGTCTGCTCCTGTCTCTGGTCATGCTCCCCCCACCCCAGCAGACGATGGCGTGGAACACCGCAGAGGCCATCACAGTGTATATGTTTTTTTGTTGTTGTTGTTTTACTTTTGTGGCTGTGTGTAGAAGTGGCTGGTTGCATCAGCTCTGATCTTTTAATGTCTTTAATGTCCTTTGTGATCTTTGACGTTTCCCTCTTACACACATGTTTGTGTGCTATGGCTATGAGGTTTTTTTCCCTTGGCCTCAGTCTGGACCCCCTCTCTAGGGGCCCAGGCTTAGACAGATTTTTTTTCTCCCCCTCCCCCCTCCCCAGCGTTGACCTGTTTCTCATCTTTTTTGTAAGGTGCGCCACAAGTTGGCAGACTCGTCAGCGATCCTGTTCTGTCTCCCTGTAATGTTTGTCAGCTCTTGAATGGGAATGTGATGAACATCTTAATTTCCCTTCGGGGATTATTAAAATATTTCTAATTCTGTTAGCATGCATGTGAGCCGTTGTTACTTCTGTTACAGTAATTAAATAATTGTCTTACCTACACGTTGTCGTCCTGTCTCCTGCCTCTTGGGGTCACATCTACCGCAGCCATGCGAGTTTGTGACAATATGAAAACAAATAAATTGCTATGTCTGTCTGTGTGTTATTTTTCTGCAAGAGGTCTTTTAAGGTCAAAAAGCGAGAAAAGTGCTCTCTCCATAGCGGACACTCTGCTGGAGAGCAAAATCAACCAGCTCTGGGGGCCCCAACTTTGCCATTATTTCATCACCGTAGGCATGGAGTCTTTAAAGGACCACTGCCCTTTTCGCTCTAAAATGCGCCAACAATACTCCATTTACATTTCGTGGCTTGAATATTAACCAAGTATTAGCCATATTGTTTAAAGTGCTAACACAGACAAACTATTTTTAGCGGCACCATATTCAGTGCGAGCTATACGACTTGTGCTGCTGTATTTACATTATCCGCTGGTGAGCTGGTTTTGCGCCTCAGAGCTTGCGGAAGTTTATTCTAGATCATAAATAATGCCCTTCACCTGGATAGTAGAAGGATGAAAACATAAACTGACGAGTCAGTCAACTTTGACATCCAATTAAGACCCAGAAATGGAGAGAAAGACAGGAAAAAAAACGCTTGGTCTGCGCTTGGTTACATCCCCCTTTTTTCTTTGCGGGGATTATGAGTCATTATTTGTCTAAACAGGACTATAGCAACATTATATCAGTCGGCATCCTAATGACAGCAGACATTGCCCAGTAAGTGATGTTTTATCATGTTTGTTGGCTCTCATAAAGTTTGCAGTAAGTAATCAGTTATGAAGTTGAAAAAAAAAGCAAATGTGATGCATTTTTAAATGAATGTACTGCATGTGCTTAAAATGATCAAAATACTTAAATATGACATATTTTTTATGAATGTGCCTGTTAGTACATTACATATATACTTACATCATGTATGTAAAACTTTAAAGGAGGTGTTTGGCTGTATCTAAGGGCTTTGTTGGCAGAATAGAGTGACTTCAATAGGCTCCATTGTAAGCGGAATTTTGATCGCAATTGTTTACTTGTTAGAATGCATAAAAATAAGAAAAAATGTGTTCTTGTTTTACATTAGCTTTGTAAATGATAAGAGAAAATTCCCCCCCAAAAAAGTGCAGTTCCCTTTTAACTGTGACACCATGTCATGTTATTGAGGACACTGAGATTGTTTCACACACAAATCCTTTATTTCAATCTGCAGTTAACACACATCAGCTAACTTGGCTAACTATAGCAACTGTCGTGACACAGACACCTCGAGTGACCTACGGTGGCCTAGAATGTACAAACAAGGCAATTCTCACAACAGACCACAACTCGTATTCTCTGATATTCCCTCAGTAAATGAATTGGAGTTCCTTTAGCTGCCTGACACTTTCTACTTTAACTGTGAGGGTGTAAAAGACAATCTACTCAAGATGTTTAATTGACTCGGGTTTTTTTTATGCATCTACAAGGCTTATTGGCATTTTTCCAAATATCATTCTATGATGTGTCCTTTTCTAAAATGTTTAAATCAATCAACCATTTCGAAACGCATGCACCGTTTGCATTCCGAGTATAATGTTTATTTATTATTCCAGAAAACCTTTTAAGTATTTTTTTTAAATTTCTTTCTGATAAAAAAAACACATCCTCCAGTTTGTGGCTATCATAAGTCATACTTTCAGAGGATATGCATTTTAACATGTTTTAAAGAGATACAATTATAAAAAAAAATACTTTTGGGTATATTTTTTTGATCAACTAATTCATAATTGATTGTTTGTTTATTTAGAGGGCTAAAGTACAGTTCCCTTTTAATAATTGTAATTGAAGGTACAGTGTGATTATTGACAGACAGAACATTTTAATTGGCTATTGTCTGCTGCCATGCACCAAGTCAGAACATTGGATGTTACTAAAGAAAAAATAAACAATTCTCAGAGGAAACAGTCTTGCAAGCCAATTCTAATTCACTGGATAATACCAGTTAATGTAAATGTTCTAATTATGTCAAATGCTTACAATTATGTGTGCATACAGACCATTTCTAAGCTTTTGACCTTGTATAATAACCATATGCAGTCGGATAAGTGGCATAAAGAATGGCATTTGAAAGCACTAAATTAGATTTGCTGATACCTGTGGAAACCCTGTTTTACGAGGCAGGGTAAAAAATGGGGATATTTTTACCTAGGAAATGAATATCAATCCTTTGAATTTGACTATAAATGTTGAGGTTTCTTTCCACAGAGTACAATTTCACAAAAGTTTCACTTTATTTTTTTAAAACCTCATCAGAAAAAATATTTCCACATATTCTGTTGTGTATGTGTTAGAGATAGGAATATATGGTGAGTGCTACTGAAGGTTAAACAATATCAA
This sequence comes from Nerophis lumbriciformis, assembly GCF_033978685.3. NCBI lineage: Eukaryota > Metazoa > Chordata > Actinopteri > Syngnathiformes > Syngnathidae > Nerophis > Nerophis lumbriciformis. The sequence continues at coordinate 34,303,458 of NC_084549.2, forward strand.
CACAATATTTAAAGTTGTGCTTTATTTTATTTTGTCACTTACAATTGTTTGATCAAAACAAAGTCAATAGTACACAATAACAAAACAAAAGCAAAAAATATAACCATTTCTACTACTCATTTACATCTATGTTTCCATGCAATAAATGAGTCTGATTATTCAAATAATTAGTCTCAACAAAGCATTCTACAACCCATGGAAACAACTTAATTTGACCAGGTTTTGATTATTGAAAAGTCAAACTAACACACCTGGATTATGTGATTGAAAACCAGATTTCTTGAGTGGGTGTGTGCCGTCGCAGGCGCAAGGTGTCATGTCTGGTGATTATGTTTTTGTTTTAGTCATGTTCGGTTTTGTTTTTGGACTCTTTGTGCACTCTTGTTTGTTTTGTCACCATAGCAACCCATTAGTTTTCACCTGTCATGTCACGCACCTGTCTCACGCTTTGCACTCGCACACCTGTCACCAATCATGTCACTGCTATCTGTTTCTGCTGATCGCCCTGGTGACATTATCTATCCTATCCATCCATACTACCCCTGCTACCCCTGAGATTCCTGTTTATTATAGTTCATGCTTCATGCCATGCCACAGTAAGTGTTTTTGTTTCGTGTTCATAGTTAATTGCCTTTGTGCTAGTCTTTTGTTTTCATTAGCCAAGTTTTTGTACTTCCGCCTTGTGCGCGCCTTTGGTTATTTTTCTTAGTGTAAAAATAAATATGTAATTACATTCACGCCTTTCCCGCGCCAACTTTCCTTTGCATTCCGGGAAAACACAACACCCAAAGGACCACGTATTGACACAAGGGACCCACCGTATTGTGCATGTGCCAGTCTCAAAGCTCGGAATATAACCCAGAAGTAGATACCATTCAATCAAAATGTAGCAACAACTGGAATGAAAGAGACTGATTATTTGCTTCACAAATTAAAAGAATGAAACATTTTGAATTGCATCAATAGGAGGGGAAAAATAAAGTGAGATTATTTAAAGAGCTAGCTAAGAAATTGGAGAATGCTTTATACAAGTGAGATGTAAGAGAAGCAGGTATATTACAAGGCAAAGAAGAAAGCATACACAAACCTTTTAACGCCGCATTTGTCCACTCTAAACTGGTTAGCAATAAGTCTGTATGCCACACAATTGGCAACAACCCTCATTTGAAGCGGTATCTGAGCACGAACAAACAGTCTTTTCCTTCGGACTTCAAACTACTTCCATCAATCCAAACAGCTTATTGAATGAACTTCAAGACATTGGAAAGTTTTCTTTCCATTCTTTATCCAAAAATTCCTTCAAAACAACTCTCCACCACCAATCTTTGTTTTGGACCTGCATCCAATCCAGCAATTCCGAGAACTTCTCGGTAGTAGTGTCATATTTGTAACACAATCTAAGATACTTTTTTGATGCTGTCTGCTATTTCACATCAGCCTTAGAGACGTAATATGTGTAATCTGTGCCAATATTAAAGCGAACCTCAAGTACAACAAGAACTGTGTTGTTGACTTGTAGGGATCTGCAAAGATGCCTTGTTTTTGGTGTGAAGTCATAGGTCAACCGTAAAATCAATACATATATCTACACTAAAAGGATATAAGCGCCCCCTAGTGTACGGGAAGCGCACGGCGTATGACAAATAACCGTATTAGAGTGTGCGCAGGGACACTGGGACTTCACGTGTAGGTGTGAAAATACGAAAAAACTAACTATTTTAGAAATCGGACTAATTTATTGCATGGAAACATAGTCATTTGGTTTTTCCTATTATTGTTCCCTGAGTTTGTAAACATTAACAAAAGAAAAACAAATACATCAACCTAATCACTCGATCATATACTGATACTACCCTTGGTATTAACTCTACAGATTTATGGATGGATCCGTCTTTCACTTAAGTGTACGCCTGGTAGTGACCTCTGAACAGCAACAGAGCGGCCCAAAAGTTATTGTCATAGTATCCTCTCTGTAGACTTTAATTAGTCTACTTGTTTATTTATTGTTAATAACAGCTCACTTTCTGCTAAAACATTTCCTATTCGTATTCTTCCATTCAGCCTGCCTACATGCCCGGCGGGCTCATTACTAATTAGGTGGACTTTACTACTACAACGTTTGGGGAATGTGTGAAGGTCTTTAAAATCCATGAAAAAGGTAACACTTTAAATTTGAAAAGGCCATATAAATCCAAAAAGTTATTGTGTCGTCCTGGTGATGTAGTGTGTTTGCACGTTGCAAAAGCGTCTTTTTCCTGGCTAGATATAAATATTATTCCATAGATGAAAATGTTTTCTCTTGTTATTATAACAACCCAAGTGTTACTGTATTGTTGATGTTAAGAGTTCTGTTTAGTACAAACGTACAGATTTGACACTTCAGAGAGGCTTGCACGGACAACTGTGTATATGTGTGTCTAGGTGTGTGTATGTGCATGTGTGTGTGTGCACGTGTTGAAGAATGACAGCTGACTGTTTGACAATAGAATCAATTGATAGACGCTACATGCATTTTCTTTTAAACAGTCACATAGTTCAATGGTTACCGTCCAATTTAAAAATAGAACAAAACGATATCATGTAAGAAAAAATATATATGCTAATACTATACTTAATAATAACAGATTGTATTATGTATAGTCACATTTTTTTTGTCTTTTTAAAGAATATTTGCATCAAAGCAAATCATTTGATGACGTCATATCGACCACACCCCTCACTACCCTCGTCCGCCACAGAAATTTTCACAGTTTAGGGGAAACCTTAAAATTAACAAACTACAAATGTCTTACATTACGATCATGTCAAAGAGGTTTTGTAATGTTAATCTGTGATATTTGCACCTAAAGAAATGCTGTACATCAGTTGAGGAATATGAGAGTGGGTGGGGTAGGGGGTGGATATTTTTCTGGCTGTCTGAAATATTGGTAAATTATTTTATAACATGTTCTGGTCGAGTCCTCAATTACAGAATGATTAGCAGGCTCAATATTACATTTTATTAATAGAGAAGGTTAAAACATTGTCATGCAGCAATATGAAGACCATTAACTTGTACAACATGCAATGTACAGAATATCAGAAGCATTTATTCAGGTAGAAATATCACAGATTACTCCTCTGTAAATTATCTGTCCAGGGTACACTTTATAATGATGAAAAATTATACCTATCTGCGATTTATCACAATTCATTTTGAGTTAACTATAAACAAACTGAGATTAATTGTGATTAAATATCTGGGATTTCCTTAGATCGCCATTATGTACGTATAATATGTATGACATGATAATTTTGTTTTTCAATGATGCATATATTTTCTTTAAAATGGCTAAACATATTTTTTTATGTATATTTAGAAACAGATAATAATGTTATTAGTTATTAATAATACCATTAATAATTTTTTTTTTCTTATGACATCAGGATCACAATCAGTTTTAACACAAGGAATTCGACTTGGTAAACTGTGCTCTCTTTGTTCAATGCAGTTTCCATTGTTGCTGATTGTAAAAGGTAACACAGGCTACACCTTATTCTGTCCTCTCTGAATGTTGCAATTTAGTTTGTAAAATAAGTAAACAGTCCTTTGAATTAGATTTGAACAAAAGATACTTGAGGTGTTTTGTTCATTCTTCACAAGGAAGTCACTTTAAAATGAACCACACTAAAGACAGTACAAGGACGAGTTCATAGAAAAGGTAACTCAAATTAACACGGCCAATCGCAGGGCACAGATGGACAATCATTCACACTGACATTCATATCCATGGACAATTTGCAATCTCCAATGAAGGTATAATGAATATTTTTGGAATGTGAGCGGAAACTGGAGTGTCCAGACAAAACCCAAGCACGCACGGGGACAAATACGCGCTCCACACAGCGAAGTCCAAACGGAGGTTCGAAGATGCACACGGCGTACAGTTACACGTTATTGTCAGTGGTTATGTCAAAAGATATAGGCCATGTCTACACTAAGCCAGATAACCCCTTAAACGGATAATTATTTAGCCTAAGCATTGTGTTAGCCACACTAAACCATCGTTTAAGGTAACCCTCCTTGGACAAATGTTTACCGAGTATTTCTTGAATCTCCGCCTCATAGCTTTGTATGGACTCATCAATCGTTTACAAAATGAGTTCGGAGAGGAAATTAAGTCAGAAAGACCGCGCCCCACACAGGAAGTGACATCAGAAAGAACACGCCACAGCCAGCTTCATAACAACTTGTTTCCACTCAGATGTAAACACTAGAAAGATGGAGGCGAGTCATCCAGACATGCCACGTTTCTCCTTCTACCTGTACAGATGCTTGTGGAAATCACACATGAATACCTTAAAGGCCTACTGAAACCCACTACTACCGACCACGCAGTCTGATAGTTTATATATCAATGATGAAATCTTAACATTGCAACACATGCCAATACGGCCGGGTTAGCTTACTAAAGTGCAATTTTAAATTTTGTGCGAAATATCCTGCTGAAAACGTCTCGGTATGATGACGTCAGCGCGTGACGTCACGGATTGTAGAGGACAGCATGGTGGCCAGCTATTAAGTTGTCTGTTTTCATCGCAAAATTCCACAGTATTCTGGACATCTGTGTTGGTGAATCTTTTGCAATTCGTTCAATGAACAATGGAGACAGCAAAGAAGAAAGCTGTAGGTGGGAAGCGGTGTATTGCGGCCGACTGCAGCAACAACACAAACACAGCCGGTGTTTCATTGTTTACATTCCCGGAAGATGACAGTCAAGCTTTACCATTGGCCTGTGGAGAACTGGGACAACAGAGACTCTTACCAGGAGGACTTTGAGTTGGATATGCAGACGCGGTACCGTGAGTACGCATGCAGCTGCGGCTTCCAAACATTTGATCGCTTGCCCGTACGTGCGTGCCGCTATGTGCATGTCACGTACGTAACTTTGGGGAAATATATGTGCTGTATGAACTTTGGGGAGGTGAACGGTACTTTGGGCTGTGGGATTGAGTGTGTTGTGCAGGTGTTTGAGTTGTATTGGCAGGTTATATGGACTGGAGGGGGGAGGTGTTTGGTATGCGGGATTAATTTGTGGCATATTAAATATAAGCCTGGTTGTGTTGTGGCTAATAGAGTATACATATGTCTTGTGTTTATTTACTGTTTTAGTCATTCCCAGCTGAATATCAAGTCCCACCCGCCTCTCACAGCATCTTCCCTATCTGAATCGCTCCCACTGCCCTCTAGTCCTTCACTCTCACTTTCCTCATTCACAAATCTTTCATCCTCGCTCAAATTAATGGGGAAATCGTCGCTTTCTCGGTCCGAATCGCTCTCGCTGCTGGTGGCCATGATTGTAAACAATGTGCAGATGTGAGGAGCTCCACAACCTGTGACGTCACGCTACTCGTCTGCTACTTCCGGTACAGGCAAGGCTTTTTTTATCAGCGACCAAAAGTTGCAAACTTTATCGTCAATGTTCTTTACTAAATCCTTTCAGCAAAAATATGGCAACATCGCAAAATGATCAAGTATGTCACATAGAATGGACCTGCTATCCCCGTTTAAATAAGAAAATCGCATTTCAGTAGGCCTTTAAGAGAACGCGATTGCAGCTATTCCGGATACAACACTTCTCAGACGGCAAGAGAACTTTCCAATGTCGAGGTCAGCTGTGATTCTACTTACTGAAAAACTTTGTCCATTTGTCGAAAGAGAAACAACGAGAATGCAGGTTCCCGTAAATGTGATAAAAAGATAGCGTATACTTTGTATTACCTGGCTGTCGAGGGAAGACTACGGAAAACGGTGAATGCTTTTGGACTGGCAAAGCAGACTAACAGTCATTGTTCGCCACGTATGTCGCGGACTCGATGTCTCGATCCAGAGTATATAAAGTCACCAAAAGCGAATGGACAATGAAGGTGAAGGCAAAAGAGTGAGGAGTGTCCTGACCAGATATCTAGATACCTAGTTTGATTGATGTAAAATGTTCTTTATCACATTCTTTACTTTCACATGTTTATTAAATATTTGGTGAATTTACGATTTCTCAGGTGTGATTCACTACAATAGGGCCCCACAGCACACTGGATTCCAGTTAATTGAAATAGATAAGTTCAATTTAAGAACTTGCACACAAAGCAACACTGGAGGTGACTATGACGTGCGCATTTTCCACGCGTGCGTACTAGGTCACGTTGCGCCGGCGGACCGAGGGGGCCAGGGGGTCTTAAACGACCATTGTATGTGTGTGTGGACAAGGATAAGCTTAGGTGGCATTTACCCTGGATAACTTTAGCCAGCTTAGTGTAGAAGGAACATTAGAGCAGTTTACACTGGCTTGAACAAGAAAGGCATTAATTAGCTTACAATATCTTTCTCTTCAACTTTCTGTCCTTACTTTTACCAGGTGTTAACTCGTTTTGGTGCGCTGACGCGCTTCTGACAGGCAACTTAGATGGAGTTTTATTTATTTATTTATTTTTCAAAATAAAGCATTGAGGAAGGTTTTTTATGATAATTGAGCTGTTTTTCAAACTTAGTACAGCCAATAGTACATAAAATCGACCAGGGGTCACCAACACGCCCGCAAGGACCACATGAGTTGCCCACAGGCCTATTCTAAAAATCACTAGTAGTGAGCTGTGTCTAAAACTGTATTTTATTATTTTGCTATTATTTTATAATCACACTTGTATTTATATAGATTTAAAAATGACAATATCTTAAAAATATGTTTATTTATTTATTTAAGTTTAGGTGAACTCTGACCTACTCTACCGTGCTAACTACCCACCACCAGAAAAAGCCTGTGATCTCAAGGCAGCTTTGGTTAAGGTCTTTTATTTTCAAAAACGGCGAAAAAGTCACAAGAAGCAACCGAAGCCTCGTTTAGAGCTACATATTTTCTGATAAAGAAAAAGAAGGCATTTTTAAACGGACAAGTTGTCAAGGAAAGTTACACAACAGATTGCAGTATACTGGTGAACAGCATGCAATGCCAGTCTTCCCACTAACAAGGAAACGGATAAATGCAAATTTGAATTCAAATATTGAGGAATTGTTGACAATGTAAAAGTGTGTTCATTACATCTAAGTTATAATTTGGTTAGAAATGCCACATAATATTTATTTAAACATAAGTAAGTTGATTTTGATTTAACATTACATAATTGATAACTTTTTGAAATATGGTGCAACATTGTTCATGGTTTTTAAAAATGGTTTATTAGTTGCTGGTGAAAATGGGACATTTTTCCTATGAAATATAGTGATGTAAGTGATTATCTGAAATAATTTAACAATAATAAATATTGATAAATATTGATACCTGTTTAACACCTTGTTGATAATTGTAAGAAATTATTAACGTGATCTGTGTCTTCATGTATACAAGAAGGGAATGAGCAGACTCTTTTTCCTGAGGAAGCTTAGGTCCTTTAAAAGCCTACTGAAATGTGATTTTCTTATTTAAACGGGGATAGCAGGTCCATTCTATGTGTCATACTTGATCATTTCGCGATATTGCCATATTTTTGCTGAAAGGATTTAGTAGAGAACATCGACGATAAATTTCGCAACTTTTGGTCGCTGATAAAAAAGCCTTGCCTGTACCGGAAGTAGCAGACGAGTAGCGTGACGTCACAGGTTGTGGAGCTCCTCACGTCTGCACATTGTTTACAATCATGGCCACCAGCAGCGAGAGCGATTCGGACCGAGAAAGCGACAATTTCTCCATTAATTTGAGCGAGGATGAAAGATTCGTGGATGAGGAAAGTGAGAGTGAAGGACTAGAGGGCAGTGGGAGATATTCAGATAGGGAAGATGCTGTGAGAGGCGGGTGGGACCTGCTATTCAGCTGGGAATGACTAAAGCAGTAAATAAACACAAGACATATATATACTCTATTAGCCACAACACAACCAGGCTTATATTTAATATGCCACAAATTAATCCCGCATAACAAACACCTCCCCCCTCCCGTCCATATAACTCAAACACCTGCACAACACACTCAATCCCACAGCCCAAAGTACCGTTCACCTCCCCAAAGTTCATACAGCACATATATTTCCCCAAAGTCCCCAAAGTTACGTACGTGACATGCACATAGCGGCACGCAGGTACGGGCAAGCGATCAAATGTTTGGAAGCCGCAGCTGCATGCATACTCACGGTACCGTACCTGCGCATCCAACTCAAAGTCCTCCTGGTAAGAGTCTCTGTTGTCCCAGTTCTCCACAGGCCAATGGTAAAGCTTGACTGTCATATTTCGGGAATGTAAACAATGAAACACCGGCTGTGTTATCCGGCACAACAGTCAAGGGGTGCATTCTACGGCGGGGGTGCGTTATCCAGCACAACACCTGCCGCAATACACTGCTTCACAAATACAGCTTTCTTGTTTGCTGTCTCCATTGTTCATTGAACAAATTGCAAAAGATTCACCAACACAGATGTCCAGAATACTGTGGAATTTTGCGATGAAAACAGACGACTTAATAGCTGGCCGCCATGCTGTCCCAAAATGTCCTCTACAATCCGTGACGTCATGCGCAGGCGTCATCATACCGAGACGTTTTCAGCAGGATATTTCGCGCGAAATTTAATATTGCACTTTAGTAAGCTAACCCGGCCGTATTGGCATGTGTTGCAATGTTAAGATTTCATCATTGATATATAAACTATCAGACTGCGTGGTCGGTAGTAGTGGGTTTCAGTAGGCCTTTAATGTGTGCAGCAAGCTGTTGGATATCTTTTTTCAGTCTGTTGTGGGCAGTGCCCTGTACTTTGCAGTGGTTTTTTGGGGGAGCAGCACTAGCAAAAGGGACTTAAACTGGATTTACAAACTGATCCGGAAAACTGGCCAAACTATTGTCACGCAGTTGGAGGCGTTTGTGTCAGTGAGGGACAGGAGGACACTGGACAAACTGCTCGCCATCATGGACAATCCTGCCCACCCACTCCACCAGACAATTGAGGGACAGCGGAGCTCATACTCCAACAGGCTCCTTCAGCTTCGTTCCTACAGTGTTCGATTCAAGAACTCCTTCATTCTGCACTCCATCCAGCTGTATAATCACTCGCCATACAGCAATAGATGATATCTGTCTATTACCTGACCACTTCTATGTTAGCTACCTCTCATTGTTTATAAAGTATATTTTCTGCTACTTTTCTACTCTCTATTTTATGCTGCAGCTGTTACATATACTGTAATATTGTACATGGTAATTGGGATTTGTTATATATTGTATATATTATGTAAAAATACAACATAATATCACTATATATTATATACTATTATACTGTGTATATATAAAATGTAAATATTACATTTATGTTCTATTTTATATTGTTACTATCGCACATGTTTAGTCTACTCTATACCTGCATTATCCTTTCCATCCTTAACCTTTCCATCATTTGTAACTGAGCTACTGTGTGGAAACATTTTCCTCCTGGATCCAAATAGTTTGTCTAAGTCTAAGTCTATATAGATGTAATTATTAAAGGAACCATGTGTGTGAATCTGGCCAGAAATGGTACTGCAATCACGGTGAAAATTCTATAGTCCCCTCGCCCTGTCTCTGACTGAGATTACCAGATATGCAGCCGAATCCAACTCAATCAACTGGGCTACTCCAAGGAACTTCAAACGTCCACTGCCTCTTACTAGGGGTTGAGGTGCTGGGACCATAATAGCTGAATAAACAAGCGTTTTGTCAATAACAAATCTTTAAGCAACACATTTTACACAGAATTAGGCTATTTTCTGGAAGAAGTACGTCATGCCTGCGTATAAAATCACAACAAATGGCAATCATGTGGTTATTGTCAGTACTATCAGAAACCAAAGACTAAAATGAACTCCAGCCAACACTAGCAATGGTTATACTGGTGAAAATAAGTAGAGCATGCTTAACAGCCTAAGGTACGCCCAAAACTAAAGAGGAGACATTTTACCAAGGTATGCCTATAGGCTACTGTTTCAAACGTTTCAGATTGCCATATAACTTGGTACATGTAGTCCACAATATGCGAACACGAATGAGGAATAATTTTATCACGCGATATGGCTGTCTCCATACGCTTCACATTGCCATGACAACCGTGCTAATGTTGCAACCCTTTTCTTCAGCTTATCAGCATATTGACAACAACATAGGCACTGCCACTACCCATATCCACATATGTTAAATTTGTCAAAAATATATTTTGCTCAGTCAGTTTGATTACACATTGACATACAGGCTAGCATATATTTCCCTCGATAGCCCATATGTCGATGTGTCATTGACCGGGCTAGCATGCTAAGCATTTGTTGCACAAACATACTAGCTTTGTTAAGTCATAGACTGTATTGGACAATATAATTTACACACGAAATGTGCATTTCCATTTATTACAAGTAATAAGAAAACGTAAATGCCATACTTACCTATCAAGGAGGAAATTTGCCAATTCGGCGTCAGATTAAAAAAAACTTCTCCGCCTTCAATCGTCTCCATCTTTCAAAGGCATCTCTAATATAAATCGTTTTGTTCCTGGCTTTGTCATGAATACATTGAGAATCGCAACAACGCCTTTTAGATTTACTAAGGTCTGACATGTTTAGTAACTTTATCAGTGGCAGTACCTAGACCAAGATGGTGGTGCGTAACTGGCAACTCCTTCAGTGGCACACCCCCTGGTCCCATCCAGATCCCATTCAACTTTGGATGGCCGGGCTCATTTTCTTTAATCATTGAAGCCTCACATACTTTTTAATTGGTTAAAACGGTGGCGGAGAGACATCGAAATGAAAACAATAACAAGATTTCAGGGCTGTAAATCTAATTTTGAAATGAGCATATCCTGGCTGAACTACCGTTATCAGTTATAGAGGTATTCGAAAAGAACATGATTTATTAATGTCTTTTGACATATCACGGTCATTTGATAATGACTTGACATGGAATTCTTACATATGGCTCCTTTAATAATGTATATAATTAAAGGAAAACTGGGCTAATTTGTTATTTCAGAGGGGTGTATCAAACTGGTAGCCCTTCGTATGATTCAGTACCCAGGAAGTAGCTCTCAGGTTCAAAAAAGTTAATGACTCCTGCAATAGACTATATTCGGTATAACCATTCATACAATATATAATTTAAATTTGTTTTCATGTTGAATAAAATGTTTTCATGTAAAAAGAAAAAAACTTATTTTGAAGGTGTGGCGGCAGTATTCTGGCCGTGGCGTTGCGCCATTATCATTTACATGTAGGGGAAACCCTGTATATACTGTTGCGTTCGGACCAGTTGTTCCTCCCAGGGAATTCAAGTCACAAGTCGCTCCCAAGCTCTTTACGACACTTAAAGCTGAGTTGAAAAACCACCAGAGACAGAATAGGTATTTTGTAATATATTTGCAAAGCTTTGCATATATATACATATGACAGAGACAGCATAGAACATTCGGATCGCCCCGCTAAGATGGTCTGTCTTCCCGACCCAAAACCCTCTCCCCTCTTCCATCTCTCTATTCAAAACACATGCACATTATCTCTCTAGTCAAAACACATTCCAAAGATCAAGGTTAACACACACAGTTTACTTGCAGAGAAACAGAAAGAGAATAAATGGAAAACACGAGCTGTTTTCAAATATGACTATGAAATAAAAGAAGTAACACTTAAATTCGGATATATGTAAATATCTGCCTCCGACAATACACACACACACACATACTGTATATATGTAGCATGATAACAGCTGGATATTTCTGTGTAACTGACTGAAGATTGTGTGGCAATATTCACCGGTCTTATTATTTTCTTTATGATTTTTAACATGACACTGAGAGTTTGTGAGTGTCTGATGTTTTTTTAAACAATATTTTTGCTGTAAAATGTGTCATGCATTCTGCTGTGTGTGCTTTGTTCCCTTTGTTAAGGAACACTGAACACATGTGAAGGTTGTTCAGCATTAAAAGTTAAAGTTAAAGTACCAATGATTGTCACACACACACACACTAGGTGTGGCGAGATTATTCTCTGCATTTGACCCATCACCCTTGATCACCCCCTGGGAGGTGAGGGGAGCAGTGGGCAGCAGCGGTGGCCGCGCCCGGGAATCATTTTTGGTGATTTAACCCCCAATTCCAACCCTTGATGCTGAGTGCCAAGCAGGGAGGTAATGGGTCCCATTTTTATAGTCTTTGGTATGACTCGGCCGGGATTTGAACTCACAACCTACCGATCTCAGGGCGTTAGTGGAATAAAGTCCAAAAATGCCATAGAAAAGGATACAATACAAACACAAAATTCAAACTCTCACAATATGACTGACAGAATGCTAAAACTATTATGACAGATCACCTTGAAAAACTGAATGGAATTGTACAGCCTTTTTGCTGAATAAAAGATTGTACATGAAAATAAAAAAAATGTGATTTGTAATAACTATGAACGATAAAACATTGAATTTTGAGAATATATGCACATCTCTCCTTTTTACTTCCCAGACAACCATCTCAAGGTCAAACTTTTACAATAAAGCAAAATACAAAAAATATGCAACAAACATGGTGAAATATGAACTTAAAAAAACACCAACAGATCCATATAATAATAATCCCAATAATATATTTTTTCTGCAGAACAGCACATGGTGAAAGTAATCTGCTTCCATGTCCCTTCCTGTCATTCACGTCTCAGGCTGGCTGCTGTAAACCAACCCTGCCCACTCTGCTTATAAGCTGCACCCACCAAATTTTAGAAGGAAAAAAACATGCTTCCATGTATTAGCCGCATCGGACTATAAACTGCAAATATAAAGGTTGTGAAATTAGTTATTTGTACGAAAATATTCTGTAAATATTTTAAACAAAACAGAAGTCCTCGTCATGGCTAAACATAATTAATAACTTCCTGGTGATCTCTTGGTGAATTCATTGAGGAATTTGTGAAACTGAAACAATAGAAAATTAATGCAATTGTAAGTCAATATTACTAACACAGGCACTCTTAAACGTGTTAGCATATTAGCTCACGCTAACGTCGCTAGCATCATTACATTAAGATAGCGTGTACAAATATGCATGAAAACACTTCTACAGACATCACACATGGGACGGTTTAGTAAGTGTAAATAGTTTTAGTGTAAAACTAGTTAGACTGTCAAACTTCCAAACGTTGCTTGGAGTGATGACTGAAGAATCCATACGAGTCGAAATGCTATGCACGGCTGAAAAAAAAAAACACTACCCGTAAATGGAAAAACACCTCCAGTGAGCAAACTCCTCCCTAAAATGGCACAAACAATAAAACAATTTGTAGGTGTATTTGCTTGTTTTTTTGTTTTTGTTTGCTTTTTAAACTATGTTTATTATGGCTGTTATCCATGAATTAGCTACACCGTCTTATAAGCCGCGGGGTTCAAAGTGTAAGAAAAAAATAGTGACTTACAGTCCGAAATTTACAGTAAAAAAAAAATCACGTACATCCAAGTAAAACATTTAATAAATGTTAATTTGTAGATAGTACTTTATTTATATATTTAATTTATGACATTTTGACTACAAAATTGCATTTCGTTTGTTTCAGAATATAGGGGTTTTTTTTTAATTTAATTTCAATTATGCAAGGACATAGTGGTGACCATGGTCTGAGGACCTCCTGGTGCAGATGGCTCCTGTGATAGTGTTTACTCACATATCACTTCTGTACTCAGCCATGCAATCATTTGTCCATATAGTTGCATAAATGTGTATGTTGTGTGTGTGTGTGTGTGTGTGTGTGTGTGTGTGTGTGTGTGTGTGTGTGTGTGTGTGTGTGTGTGTGTGTGTGTGTGTGTGTGTGTGTGTGTGTGTGTGTTTGTGATAATGGGGAACATGAGTCACCCAGGTATTGTTTTTAACTTTGTATGAAAAGTGCTTTATAAATAAAGTTAGATTGATTGATTGATAGATCACTGCGGTTAATTGTCATTAATCAAAATTCAAAAGCGTGATTACTCTGATTTTCGTTCGACAGCTCTAGTTTAAACACCAATTTAAGTCACCTTTTGGTATTGTAGGGCTGTGGTTGGCAATAGGAATCCCAAATCCCTCAAAAGCGTACTGTTTGCACAAGACTATTATTTTCATAAGTGCAAAATTAAATTGCCTTTTTGGTCATGTAATAACATTCAACCTTCTTTCTGAGAAGTTGTACCCAAAATCCTTCAACAAATCCATACCAGCCTCAAAGGATTTCTCTTGGCTGGAGATCCAATTTTAGATCGCGCCTCATTTTGTCTTTTCTAACGAGACTCTTTAAAAGGAAGGCTGGAATAGACTTCACACACTCTTTAATGACTCATTGCTTCCGTTTCATCTCTGAGTCCTATTAGAGTGCTCATGCTAGAAATTAATTTTCTCTTTCATTGTAATTTACAGGCTGTCATGAAAGCAGAAGACTGTGCATCATTTAGCGTTAACACAGGCTTTATATCCCAATGTGGCAGACAAATCAAAAGCCAACATGGATCAAATTAATAAAGCTAATGATGGAGCTTGAATTGGTAAACATAGCATATGCCTCCAGCGTGGCCCGGGGAGAAGGAACTGTAACCCCACACTTTGCTAACAAGGGCGGCGGTAGTGTGGAAATAGATTAAACTAGCAACAAACTCCAAATGTGAAGTCTGATCTTTGGAACAGAAACACCCAACATGCTCACAAAGTTGAGTGATGAGCCCCGGAGATGAACATAAACACCAACATTCACCTCTGCCGACTGGCTGCTTTGGGGAGTACTTTGTTCTGTTATATAAGGTCTCCTTTGCTGTGTACACACACAGTATGCACTAATGGCTTCTACAGAATCCATTACATAGATCATCCAGTAAACAAAAGTTGTAAGGCAAAACTTCTATGTAAAAATTCTGGCTTGTCTGCAAAAAAGTCCAACACCTCTAACATCCTACAACTATATTTTCAGAGAAAATAAATGTCTGAGGTTGTTCAACACTTCATCAAAAGATGAACCCTGTTGTATGGTTTTGTTTTTGCAATGTATTCGCAAAAGAATAATCAGCCTCCACGGCTTCCGAACCTGAGAGGAAAACAAAACTCAGACAGGAAGTAAGTTTGAATTTATTATCAAAGTTAAGGTACACTGCTTGGCTGTTTGTATTTTTTTTTTTCGCAGGTGTTAACTTCCTCTTACAGTTGTACGACAAAATGTGCACATTTTTATTGGAAGAATTGTTTATTTCAACTGTTTTCCCTAAAATACGTATTGAGGCTATAAAGTGTGTTTTATCCAATTGCTCAATGATCAAAAACAACTAACAAACATACACATACACATACTGTACATATACATTCACTGTACAAACACATACCGTATTTTCCGCACTATAAGGCGCACCGGATTATTAGCCGCACCTTCTATGAATTACATATTTCATAATTTTGTCCACCAATAAGCCGCCCCGGACTATAAGCCGCGCCTACGCTGCGCTAAAGTGAATGTCAAAAAAACGCTGCGCTAAAGTGAATGTCAAAAAAACAGTCAGATAGTTCAGTCAAACTTTAATAATATATTGAAAACCAGCGTTCTAACAACTCTGTCCCAAAATGTACGCAAATGTGCAATCACAAACATAGTAAAATTCAAAATGGTGTAGAGCAATAAATAGCAACATAATGTTGCTCGAACGTTAATGTCACAACACACAAAATAAACATAGCGCTCACCTTCTGAAGTTATTCTTCATTCGTAAATCCTTCGAATTCTTCGTCTTCGGTGTCCGAATTGAAAAGTTGCGCAAGCGTGGGATCCAAAAATGGCCGGCTCCGCCTCGTCGAAGTCATCGGATTCAGTGTCGCTGTTGTTGTGCAGCAGTTCTGTGAATCCTGCCTTCCGGAAAGCTCGGACCACAGTTGTGACCGAAACTATCTGCCCAGGCATTTACGATCCACTGGCAGATGTTGGCGTATGTCGACCGGCGCTATCTGCCCGTCTTAGTGAAGGTGTGTTCGCCTTCGGAGCTGTGTGAAAAAAGCCACCCGGCCTCTTCGCGTAAACTTCCCTTAACCACTCGCTCATCTTTTCTTCATCCATCCATCCCTTCGAGTTAGCTTTTATGATGACGCCGGCTGGAAAGGTCTCTTTTGGCAAGGTCTTCCTTTTGAATATCACCATGGGTGGAAGTTAGCATGGCAAGCTAGAACCACAGTGAAGGATGACTTCTCATTCCCTGTGGTGCGAATATTCACCGTACGTGCTCCCGTTCCACAGTGCGGTTCACAGGAATATCAGTTGCTGTGAAATACGGTAGTAATCCGTGTGCGGATGGAGAGATTGCGTCTTTTTATGAACCGGATCCTTGTCGCGTAGTAGGAGCCATTTTGTGGTCTTTACAGATGTAAACAGGAAATGAAACGTACGGTGATATCCGCGCGTTTTTTCTTCTTCTTCCGGGGGCGGGTGAAGCGCTTCCTGTTCTATGGGGGCGGGTGCTTTCCTTGGCGGTTGCTTGCGTAGAAGAAGAAGCGCTTCCTGTTCTACCGGGAAAAAAGATGGCGGCTGTTTACCGAAGTTGCGAGACCGAAACTTTATGAAAATGAATCGTAATAAAGCGCACCGGGTTATAAGGCGCACTGTCAGCTTTTGAGAAAAATTGTGGTTTTTAGGTGCGCCTTATAGTGCGGAAAATACGGTATACACATTCTGTACATATACATTCATTGTACAAACACATATACACATTCTGTACATATACACTCCACTCGACATCCATTGCTTTCGGTCTCCCCTAGAGTGGGGGGGTTACCCACATATGCGGTCCTCTCCAAGGTTTCTCATAGTCATTCACATCGACGTCCCACTGGGGTGAGTTTTTCCTTGCCCTTATGTGGGCTTTGTACCGAGGATGTCGTTGTGGCTTGTGCAGCCCTTTGAGACACTTGTGATTTAGGGCTATATAAATAAAGATTGATTGATATACAAGTACATATGCATACTTACACTCATGCACATAATCACGTTTCATCAAACATATATTAACGTTGTTGCCCTAGGGTAAACTGGGTGTAACACATGGCACACTGACAAAGCTTAACCTATTGTGACTATAACAATCTACAAGGTTAATGTAGGTTGCTTCTCTTTCTCCCCCTCCATTTTTCTGCATTCTTTCGTATCTCAAGTTATCATTACGTATATGTATTGTTGCATTTAAACAACTGTATTGTTGATAATAAAGGTAAATTATTGGTATTGTTCATTATCAATAGCGCTATTTCTATTGGTATTTGTATTGATCCATTTGTAGTGTAATAATGCTCATTGTCATTTCTGTATTATTTTTTATTTTTCGCTAACTGCTTATTTGCTATTACTTTTACCATCATATTTGTACATGTCATATTTGCTGATGTTGCTCTATTGTTGTTGTTGTTGTTGTTGTTTGCTGTTGTTGTTTTTGTCTCTCTGTCTAATCCCCCTCTTGTCCCCACAATTTCCCCCTCTGTCTTCTTTTTTTTTTCTCTTTCTATCCCCTCCTGCTCCGGCCCGGCTGCACTAAATGATAATATAAATACATTTAATAAAGTCAAATACAAATAAGGCAACAAGAGAAGTATCCTACACTTCTCTTTTGTAAAGTAAATCTGAACAGCCGACATGGGCATCTACATCAACTATATGATTTGCCTGAGAAGCTGGACAGGACACAAAAAAAAACAAAAAAAAAACAACAACTAATGGATGAATTGCTAAATGACTAAAACAATTAAATTGCCCTAGTTAGCATGGTAACAGTGACTACGTTCACACTGCAGGCCAAAGTGCATACTTGCCAACCCTCCCGAATTTTCCGGGAGACTCCCGAAATTCAGCGCCTCTCCCGAAAACCTCCCGGGACAAATATTCTCCCGAAAATCTCCCGATTTTCAGCCGGAGCTGGAGGCCACGCCCCCTCCAGCTCCATGCGAACCTGAGTGAGGACAGCCTTTTCTTTATGACAACAGGGTGACAAGAACTAAATCATCCAGACTAGAGATACATTGTATTATTATGTTTATCTTACCTAAAAATAAATATATTTATTAATTTTAAAAAAATAAAAAAATTGTTTTTACTATATTTTGCTAAAAACATCAAAATTAATTGTATTTGTATTTATTTTTTCTGACTCCTTATTACATCCAGCCATAGAATTATACATAAAAATAAACATATTTGAAATCAATAATTTTAAATGATCATAATAATTCATTTAAAATGACCATATTTAATTATTAAAATAAGTACTTGTTTATCAACAACTTTAACATTTCATTCATTACATTTTGAAGCTCTCAGAAGCCAAGTTATGTTATATTCCTTAAGATTTATTTATGCAAGTTTGAAGTATCAATTATCTAAACACAGTTTTGTTTGCATACTTTCAGGATGTAGATATATATATATATATATATATATATATATATATATATATATATATATATATATATATATATATGTATATATATATATATATATATATATATATATATATATATATATACATATATATATATATATATATGTATATGTACGTATGTATGTATATATATGTATGAAATACTTGATTTGGTGAATTCTAGCTGTCAATATACTCCTCCCCTCTTAACCACGCCCCCGCCCCCAACCACGCCCCCCGTCTCACCCCCCACCCACCACCTCCCGAAATCGGAGGTCTCAAGGTTGGCAAGTATGCCAAAGTGGACCAAATCAGATTTTGTCAAAGTCTGATTTTTTCAAGCTGACTGTGTAGATCGTATTTTCCGCACTATAAGCGCACCTAAAAACCTCTAATTTTCTCAAAAGCTGACAGAGCACCTTATAATCCGGGGCTCCTTATATATGGACCAATATCGAGCCACAACAAACCTAAACTTCATTTTCATAAAGTTTAGGTCTCGCAACTTTGGCAAACAGCCGCCAACTTCTTTTTCCCCCGTAGAAGAAGAAGCGCTTCTTCTACGGTAAGCAGCCGCCCCCGTAGAAGAAGAAGAAGCGCGCGGTGCATGCTGGGCAAGGCGTGCCGTTTTGATTCCCATTTGTTTGTTTATGTAAAGACCCCAAAATGGCTCCTATTAAGAGACACGCTTACGACGCAGAGTTTAAATTTAAGACGATCAGTCACGCAGTAGAACACGGGAATAGAGCAGCAGCCACACTGACTCCATTAATGAAGACTTCGACGAGACAGAGTTGGATGCCGTATCCGCCCAACTGTTTGATTCGGACACTGAAGAAGAAGAATTTGAGGGATTCGTGGACGAGGAATAACTTCATAAAGTGAGCTTTACATGTTTATTTTGTGTGTTGTGTTGTGTGACATTAACGTTTGAGCAACGTTGAGTTATTGATATATTGTTATTGCTCTGCGCTATTTTGAGTGTTACTATATTGTGATTGCACTAACGTTTGATTTACCGTAACAATATCACTGTTTTTTACGTGTTTATTGAATCAGGGAAAAGTTCCCCTCCACTATGTGATATAAATGTTGCACTACATGTTATACCTTGCTGTTGTTAAAAGATAAACAAAACACCACGTCACTGAATTTACCTCGGAGAAAATAATAAAACAGCTGTTTATTCATTTTGGGAGTGAACAGAGTTGTGAAAACGCTGGTTTGTAATCTATTAAAGGGGAACATTATCACCAGACCTATGTAAGCGTCAATATATACCTTGATGTTGCAGAAAAAAGACCATATATTTTTTTAACCGATTTCCGAACTCTAAATGGGTGAATTTTGGCGAATTAAACGCCTTTCTAATATTCGCTCTCGGAGCGATGACGTCACAACGTGGCGTCACATCGGGAAGCAATCCGCCATTTTCTCAAACACCGAGTCAAATCAGCTCTCTTATTTTCCGTTTTTTCGACTGTTTTCCGTACCTTGGAGACATCATACCTCGTCGGTGTGTTGTCGGAGGGTGTAACAACACGAACAGGGATGGATTCAAGTTGCACCAGTGGCCCAAAGATGCGAAAGTGGCAAGAAATTGGACGTTTGTTCTGCACACTTTACCGACGAAAGCTATGCTACGACAGAGATGGCAAGAATGTGTGGATATCCTGCGACACTCAAAGCAGATGCATTTCCAACGATAAAGTCAAAGAAATCTGCCGCCAGACCCCCATTGAATCTGCCGAAGTGTGTGAGCAATTCAGGGACAAAGAACCTCGGTAGCACGGCAAGAATTGGCGGCAGTCTGTTCCCGCAGACGAGCGAGCTAAACCCCCTAGATGTCTTGTCTCACACCGTCCCGAAGATGATCAAGAGAAGAATATCAACCCTAACTTCCCTGGCCTGCTGACATGAGGGTATGTCTACAGAATATATTAATTGATGAAAATTGGGCTGTCTGCACTCTCAAAGTGCATGTTGTTGCCAAATGTATTTCATATGCTGTAAACCTAGTTCATAGTTGTTAGTTTCCTTTAATGCCAAACAAACACATACCAATCGTTGGTTAGAAGGCGATCGCCGAATTCGTCCTCGCTTTCTCCCGTGTCGCTGGCTGTCGTGTCGTTTTCGTCGGTTTCGCTTGCATACGGTTCAAACCGATATGGCTCAATAGCTTCAGTTTCTTCTTCAATTTTGTTTTCGCTACCTGCCTCCACACTACAACCATCCGTTTCAAAACATTCGTAATCTGTTGAATCGCTTAAGCCGCTGAAATCCGAGTCTGAATCCGAGCTAATGTCGCTATAGCTTGCTGTTCTTTCCGCCATGTTTGTTTTTGTTGGCTTCACTATGTGACGTCACAGGAAAATGGACGGGTGTTTATAACGATGGTTAAAATCAGGCACTTTGAAGCTTTTTTTAGGGATATTGCGTGATGGGTAAAATTTTGAAAAAAACTTCGAAAAATATAATAAGCCACTGGGAACTGATTTTTAATGGTTTTAACAATTCTGAAATTGTGATAATGTTCCCCTTTATTAAAGTTTGACTGACCTATCTGACTGTTTTGTTGACATTCCCTTTAGCGCAGCTCCATCTAATGGATGCATAGGTGCGCCTTATAATCCGGTGCGCCTTATATATGAACACAGTTTTGAAATATGCCATTCATTGAAGTTGCGCCTTATAATCCGGTGCGTCTTATAGTGCGGAAAATACGGTAAAATTTGATCTTTATCAGGCTCAAGTATAAATGTGCACAGGCCCCAATGTGGCCTCGATGTCACTTGCGTGTGATGTTCGATGAAGTGAAAACAAAGGAAGTTGACCGGATTCCGTAAATCAGGGGTACCCAAACTTTTTTCCACCAGTGATCGGTTTAATGTATGCATTATTTTCACGGACCGGCTTTCCATGTGTGTCAGATAAAAACAGCAAAAACAAACAAAACAAAAAAAAAAAAGAGTATGAAAATTCAGCTCCCCATAACGCTGAATTAGTGGAAACCCTGGGCTTGTTTCTTTGCGAAGAAATGGTCCCCAGCACATTGATGTCCTATGCTATATGCCAGTGTTTCTTAACCATACGCCCATTGTTGGGCCGCCCCCGAGAATATAATATACCTGTTTTTCATCTGTGGTCCATATGGGCCGCTGCGGTTCTTGGTTGTAATGCACTTTTCCACCAATTGTGGCAGTAATGACAATAATAAACAAACAGAAGATGTCTGTTGCTAATGTCATAGAGAAGTTTCTTAAGCGCAAAAATAATAACTAAAGTTGTGAAGCTGTAATTTCATTTGCACTTTAATTGTATTGACTGTGTAGTTAAGAAACATATTTATTTTTTAATTTAGTTTATTTATTTATCTATAATACATATTGTATGTATTGTCCATCAGTTATTTAAGAGTCCCCTATTATGAAGTATATTTGGTCAGTACTTATTTTTCTAATCAGCCTGACCTAAGCCTAAGGTTTATGTGTTGTATTAATTATAATCTTTGTGACTACTACATGCTTTTATACCAGTTGACAAGGTTGTAAAGTGTAGGTACGCTGCAGATGGAAATTAGCCTTTGGCTGCAATCTGGCACATTAACATTTTATGTGTTCATTAATGTGCTTTGTCCCATGTACTATAACAAATGGCGACTTCCTATCAGGAGTTGTAATATACATATATGAACAAGTTTATTAGTGTGTCGAGTGGAACAGGGGAAAGTTAAGTCGGAGAAAAGGTGATAGTTTATGAATTAATTAATGTTTCTGTGTGGCATGGTAGCAAATGTGTCACAGACGGACCGGTGGTTGAGGACCACTGCCGTAAATGAACAAGGATGTCATTACTACTACTACTTTGCAAAATAAAAGTCCCCACACCTTAAAAATGGGTGGGTTTTTTATGTGAATGTAAAATGAAAGTAATATAATGTGTGAATGGACATATATATATATATATATATATATATATATATATATATATATATATATATATATATATATATATATATATATAAAAAAGGTGGAGTGCCATCTCCGGGTTGGGGAGGAGACCCTGCCCCAAGTGGAGGAGTTCAAGTACCTCGGAGTCTTGTTCACGAGTGAGGGAAGAGTGGATCGTGAGATCGACAGGCGGATCGGTGCGGCATCTTCAGTAATGCGTATGCTGTATCGATCTGTTGTGGTGAAGAAGGAGCTGAGCCGGAAGGCAAAGCTCTCAATTTACCGGTCGATCTACGTTCCCATCCTCACCTATGGTCATGAGCTTTGGGTTATGACCGAAAGGACAAGATCACGCGTACAAGCGGCCGAAATGAGTTTCCTCCGCCGGGTGGCAGGGCTCTCCCTTAGAGATAGGGTGAGAAGCACTGTCATCCGCAGGGAGCTCAAAGTAAAGCCGCTGCTCCTCCACATCGAGAGGAGCCAGATGAGGTGGTTCGGGCATCTGGTCAGGATGCCACCCGATCGCCTCCCTCGGGAGGTGTTTAGGGCACGTCCGACCGGTAGGAGGCCACGGGGAAGACCCAGGACACGTTGGGAAGACTATGTCTCCCGGCTGGCCTGGGAACGCCTCGGGATCCCCCGAGAAGAGCTGGACGAAGTGGCTGGGGAGAGGGAAGTCTGGGCTTCCCTGCTTAGGCTGCTGCCCCCGCGACCCGACCTCGGATAAGCGGAAGAAGATGGATGGATGGATGGATGGATGGATATATATATATATATTTATATATACAGTACATATATATATATATACTGTATATATATATATTTATATATACACAGTACATATATATATATACTGTGTATATATATATATATATATATATATATATATATATATATATATATATATATATATATATATATGTACTGTATATATATGTACATACATATATATATATATACACGTTAGGTCAGGAAAAAACACAAGAGGCTATATCATCCCTACAAGGCTTGTAGGGATGAAATAACCATTGTGTGTATATATATATATATATATATATATATATATATATATATATATATATATATGAGAGGATAACAAAACTTAGACAGGAAGTAAGTTTGAATTTATTATCAAAGTTAAGGTACACTGCTTGGCTGTTTGTATTTTTTTTTTTTTTTTACAGGTGTTAACTTCCTCTTACAGTTGTACGACTGTGAAGAATAGTCTGGGTAGCAACCCAAACTGGAGGCACCAGAGCTCCATTTGGTATTGTTATTGTAAGCGCTAAAATGGATACTGCAGGAGAGAGGAATAACATAGTGGGAGACATCAAAAGTGAGTTACAAAAATGCAAATTATGATTAGAATTGTAAATATTTTTTTTACTGTTGATTCTAAGTTTAGTTGTAATTTTATTTGTTCTACATTGTTAAATGTTAGAGTATCACATTTGATCAAACGACTGAAGGGTTGTGGAACTTGTGGTATTCAAGAACGAACCAAATCTATTGACTGGCTTATTAACATGAACGATCGGCTTGTTTTTGTTTGACTTGTGACAGCGATGAAACATTTACATTCATATCACACTGTAAACCAAGGCAGAAACAGCGTCTCCTCTCTGCTCGGACTGGAGTGGTACTTTGCACTTAAAAGTACAATGAAATGTGGTTTCAGGACCAGCTGTCAGAGACTATACGTTTACACTGCAGGTTAAAATGTCTCAAATCAGATTTTTTTTTTTAATCGTTTTTTTTCCCAGCTGACTGTTTACACTGCAAGTAAAATGTCATCTTTATCAGACTCCAGTATAATCACGCACAGGCCCCAATGTGGCCTCAACGTCACTTGCATGCGCAGTTCGATAAAGTGAAAACAAAGGAAGTTGACCGGATTCCTTAAATGAACAAGAAAGTCATCTGAAGTATATGGTTGTTGCCATGGAAATGACCAACGTGCATCTATTTCAATGTCTTTTGAAACTGTTATTTTGCAATGACAATATTCCATATTGGTGGACTTATGGTTTAGCACACAGTGTATATCAGTATATATATCAACAATTGATTTGCTGACAATAGCCACTCTTTCTCCTTTGACATTTGCGATGTGCGACCTTTTCAAACCCCAAAAGATTTTAGCCTTTCCTGTTCATCTTCATTACAGCTCTGCAAGTGGGTCACTTTATCATCATTAGCTTCTATTCAAATCCGCTACATGCTTGACAATACAGGAGGATTATTTGTCAAGACCTCCATCCCCTTCAGCTGAAACACTTTTGTTCGATTTAGTGCATCACATTTATTGGACAATTATTGTGAAAGGTTTGCTTTGTGGACACTACGATTGTCAATATTGTGATGCGCCGCCCATTAAAGAAAGTAGATATATACAGCAACATAACCTAACATTAACAGATACAATTACTTCATCAACATAATGGTTATGGTTATGGTTTAATTTATTCATAACATGTCAACTCATACAATATGATACATCACATGATAAGTCATGATTCACATAATGAGATGAATAATATCTTATTTTCAACAAAGTTCAAGATTTTTATCGAGATTCTTCTTCCTTGTAGTTTGTAAACACCTGTAGTTTGAACAGTTTCTTATATTGGGTCATATTAGTATATTGTTTCCATAATCCATTCCATAATTTCATTTTGCATAGTGATATGCTGAAAGTCTTAAGTGTTCTATGTCAATACAAATGAGTTAAATTATATTTCCTTTGAGGTGATATATTTCCTCTTTTCTGAGAAGAATAGTTGTACATTCTTAAGAAACGGGTTCTAGTTTGCTTTGTGCATAATGCATAATTTTAGCTGTTTGCAAATGCACCAAATTATTGAGTTTCAGTACTTTGGAGTCAATAAATAAAGGGTTTGTATGTTCCCGATAACCTACATTATGTATTATTGTAATTTATACTTTTTGTAACATGGTTAGTGAATGAAGTGTACATTTGTAATGTCCCCATATTTCTGCACAAACACTCAAATATGGTAACACTAGCGAGCAGTAGAGAGTGTGCAGTGATTATTGGTCCAGAAATAGTTTTTCTTTATACATTATAGACATATTCCTTGCCACCTTGTGTTGTATATTTCTTATATGCGATTTCCGGTTCATTTTATCATCTATTATTACACCCAAATATTTGATTATTGTCACACTTTATTTGTATTTGTGTTTGACTTTCTCTTCTACTGTTACAAAATAGTATGATTTTAGTTTTATTGAGATTCAA
Source organism: Nerophis lumbriciformis (assembly GCF_033978685.3). Taxonomy (NCBI): domain Eukaryota; kingdom Metazoa; phylum Chordata; class Actinopteri; order Syngnathiformes; family Syngnathidae; genus Nerophis; species Nerophis lumbriciformis. The sequence continues at coordinate 34,329,092 of NC_084549.2, forward strand.
AGATAGTCGTTGTTTATCAAACCATGTCTTTAATTTGTTCATTTGTTCTGATATTATTTGTATTAGCTTCTGTGTGTTTTCTTCTGAATAAACGCAGTCGTGTCATCTGCAAATAATACTAACTTCAAGTACTTTTTAACTTTTCAAATGTTGTTTGCATATAGATTAAATAATTTTGATCCCAGTATAGATCACGGTACACCACAAGATATGTTTGGTTCTGTTAACGTTTTTTCGCCTAACTTCACATATTGCTCCTTGGGGGTTGAATAGCTTCTTACCCAGTTCAAGACCAATCCTCTGATGCCATATCGTTCTGATTTGTTGATTAAGATATTATGATTAATTGTGTCAAATGCTTTAGTTAGATCAATAAATACTGTTGCTGCACACTGTTTATCATCTATTGCATTGGTTATATCCTCTGTTATTTCCATTATTGCCATTGATGATGAGATGTTTGCTCTGTATCCGTATTGGCTGTCCTTAAGTGCAGGGGCGCCGCTAGGGATTTTGGGCCCCATGAAAATAATCTTTACAGGGCCCCCAACACAGTGTCATTATTTTTTCTGTATTATAATTTCATCATCATTAGGGGCCTTTCTGGGCCCCCCTCCATCATGGGCCCCTAGAATCCGTCTCCTTTACCCCCCCTTTTCGGCGCCCCTGCTTAAGTGTTCCACTTTTGTTAATTAATTTGTCTAATCTGTTTTTAAATATTTTTTAATAATTTTAGAAAATTGTGTAAATAAACTGGTGGGTAATTTGTAAATTGGTGTTTGTCTCCAGTCATGAATTGGTACTGCTTTTGGTATTTTCATTTTGTTTGGGAATTTTCCAATTTGAAATGATAGATTATGGATGTACGTTAGAGGTCCTGAAATTTCTGCAATACTTTTTTTCATCGTTTCCACATCTATTCCGTGACAGTCAGTTGAAGTCTAGGATTTGCATATCTTTACAATTTTGATTATTTCTTCTTCTGTTACAATGTTAAGGAACATAGAGTTGGGATTTCGATCTATGGTATTATTCAAGTCTGCAACTGATCCATCATCTACACCTGGAATATTTCATTTCAGATTCCATCCATTTATTTTCTACACCTAGTCCCTGTTGGGGTCGCGGAGATGCTGGAGCCTATATCAGCTGCACTCTGGCGGAAGGCAGGGTACAGCATGGACAAGTCTCTACCTCATCGCAGGGCCGACACAGATACACAGGCATCCATTCACATTAGCACACTACAGGCAGTTTATTGTTGCCAATCAGCCTATCCCCAGGTGCATGTCTTTGGAAGTGGGAGGAAGCCAGAGTATCCTGAGAGAACCCACACAGTCATGGGGAGAACACGCCAACTCCACACAGAAAGACCCAGAGCCTTGAAATCGAACCAAGTTCGATTCGAAGATTGTTTTTGTTCTTGTCTAATACATGTCTGTAGTGTTATTTTCTACATGCGTGAATTATGCTAGTTAGCTTGTTCTTATATGTTTGTACTTTGTTTCTGCTTCTATGGATCTTTGTGTTATGAATGTTCTGTATAATGTATTGTTTTAACCATTATTGTAGTTAAACATCTCCCCGTATCATGCAATAAAGTTTTCTTAGTAGATTTCCCTAGAGTATCTAACAAGTGAGTGTAACCCGCAATCTAATTACTATTTCAAACAATGTTGCCAATATTTGGATTTTGTGAGCACCGGTAATACACACAAAATCCTCATTTAATTATAGCTTACCACCACCAGTGTCGGAAAATGGAGAGAATAAATGATTGGTTCTCAATTCTCACTGTAAAGCGCTTTGTGTCCAGAAAAACACTCTATTCCATTAATTAACCATTATTATTACTATTAGTAGTGCCCATGCAGATGTCCCCCTCAACCTTCCGTATCAAACTAAATCACAATGTACTTAATATGCTTTCATTATTACGGTGGCGTGGCTCAGATGCTATAGCGGCCGTCCAAAAACTCAAGGGTTCCTGGTACAAATCCAGCTTCTGCCATTCTTGTCACTGCTGTTGAGTCCTTGGACAAGACACTTCACCCACTTTGCTCTCAGTGCCGCTAACACTAGTGTATGAATGTGAATTAATGTTTGGCGATGATCAAAGAGGCTGTAGTTGCAAATTGGAAGCCACGTTTCCGTCACCCTACCCCAAGGCAGCTCGGGCTACAAATGTAGCTTCCCAAAATCAATGGTGAATATGGACTGAATGATGAATGATTGGCTCTCAGTTCCCACTGTAAAGCTTAATGAGTTTCCAAAAAAGTGCTATATAAATCTACCGTAATCCAGTATTTTTTATTAATATAGATTGTATTCTATCTGAAAGATGGGGCGAATGAAAGGGGAGCCAACTTCCTGGAGCACTTATTAATCTTCTGCCAGCTAGTGCTAATCAGGAGGTGCAAGAGGTCAAGGTAAAGCTCAATGGTGCAATAGTCACGCTGAAAAGGTGTCTGATTTCTTGGAACCGGCAACAAGTGAGTCTTTCCCTAAGAGTTGAATTATTGCTACGCTCTGACATATTCAAAATTATGTGAGGACGTTGCAGCTCAGGTTGTAAAGCTCAGAGTGTTGGAAGGCAATTGACCGAGTTGACCATCTGCTTGATCCGAGTTGGAAATTACATTTCGCGCTGGAGCAGAGGTTGACAAACATTATTTCCCATTTTCTCTGGCTCATGGTCCCCACATGTCACCCCCTACTTATAACCCAGGCCTTTTCGTCATAAAGCAGGGAGCTGTTGAGAGGTGACTCATAAGATTTACAATCTAATAGAATCCCAGATTGCTTTGAACCAAGTGGGACTTACTGGTTAGCCGTTTCCCCGGTTTGTTTGGTCAAATTTTATGCCTTGGATGTTCAATCAAAAATGCTATCGTCAGCAGTGAATTACAAAATGTAAACAGTTTGAACTATAGTTCTTGTTTTACAACTAATACAACATGTACATAATTATGTCAAAACATATGACTCAAGGATTTGGATTTGGCCACAGAAGCCAGCCATGGAACCACAGGGACCACATTGTCTGCTGGTTAGGCAGACAGGGGAACATTCATCATCAACAATACATCAATGCCACTTTTTAATTTCAGTGGCCTGCAAATGGTAGAAAACAAAACAAATACATTTTATGCTGATTTCAAGGGCTGTCTTTGAATAGTTGAATACTGGACCATTTGATTCGAAGGGGTCTGATTCAACTAACAACTTTGCAGTCGAATCATCAGACATTTAACTCCTCTTCCCACTCTGTGGCAGGGATGCAAGTTGAGTACCTGCTGTGTGTTGGGAGGAATGATCGATTCAGATCCATAATCATATCTTCTTTAAATCTTCTGGAATATATTATTGTGTGCGGACTAGTGTTGTCCCGATACCAATATTTTGGTACCGGTACAAAAATTATTTTGATACTTTTCGGTACTTTTGTAAATAAAGTGGACCACAAAAAATTGGCTTTATTTTAACAAAAAATCTTACGGTACATTAAACATATGTTTCTTATTACAAGTTTGTCCTTAAATAAAATAGTGAGCACACACAACAACTTGTCTTTTAGTAGTAAGTAAGCAAACAAAGGCTCCTAATTTAGCTGCTGACATATGCAGTAACATATTGTGTCATTTTCCATTCTATTATTTTGTCAAAATTATTAAGGACAAGTGGTAGAAAATGAATTATTAATCTACTTGTTCATTTACTGTTAATATCTGCCTACTTTCTCTTTCGTTATGTTCTATCTACACCTCTGTTAAAATGTAATAATCACTTGTTCTTCTGTTACTTAGACTTAGACTTCCTTTTTATTGTCATTCAAATTTGCCAGACTTAGACTTCCTTTTTATTGTCATTCAAATTTGAACTTTACAGTACAGATAAGAACGAAATTTCGTTACATTAGCTCATGGTAGTGCAGGATAAAAAAGCAATACGGTGCATATATAAATAAATAAATAAATAGATTACAGTACAGATAAATATATTGCACTTTTTCATATGCATCCACGTTTATGGATGTATGTTATATTGTCTTTTTTATTCCAGCGAGTTAATCCATTTTGGGGGGAGTTGAGGGGATAATTATGATGCCTTCAAGAGTCTTACGGCCTGAGGGAAAAAGCTGTTACAGAACCTGGAGGTTCTGCTTCGGAGGCTATGGAACCTCTTTCTAGAGTCCAGCAGTGAAAACAGTCCTTGGTGGGGGTGGGAGGAGTCTTTGCAGATTTTCTGAGCCCTGGTCAGGCAGCGACTTTTTGCGATCTCCTGGATAGGAGAAAGAGGAGTCCTGATGATTTTTTCCGCCGTCCTCACCACTCTCTGGAGAGACTTCCAGTCTGAGGCATTGCAGGCTCCAGTCCAGACAGAGATGCTGTTGGTCAGCAGGCTCTCTATAGTGCCTCTGTAGAATGTGGTGAGAATGGGGGGAGGAAGCTGTGCTCTTTTCATCCGACGCAAAAAGTGCATGCGCTGCTGAGCTCTTTTTACAAGAGCTCCGGTGTCTAGGGACCAGGTTATATTGTCAGTTATCTGCACCCCTAGGAACTTGGTGCTGCTTACCATCTCCACCGCTGTGCTGTTGATGAAGAGTGGAGCGTGACTGGACTGGTGCTTCCTGAAGTCAACGATGATCTCCTTGGTCTTGTTGACATTCAGGACCAGGTTGTTGGTTCTGCACCAGTCAACCAGATGTTTCACCTCTTCCCTGTAGTCCATGTCATTGTTGTCACGGATGAGGCCCACTATTGTCGTGTCGTCTGCATACTTCACAATGTGGTTAGTAGTGGACCTAGTGCAGCAGTCATGGGTCATCAACGTGAACAGCAGCGGACTCAGGACGCAGCCCTGGGGGGAGCCGGTGCTCAGGGAGATGGCACTGGAGGTCTTGTTGCCCACTCTCACAGATTGGGTTTGGCTGTGAGGAAGTCAAGCAGCCAGTTGCATAGTTGTTTGATACTTTACATTAGTTTGGGATGATACCACAAATTTGGGTATCAATCCGATACCAAGTCGTTACAGGATCATACATTGGTCATATTCAAAGTCCTCATGTATTCAGGGACATATTTCCTGAGTTTATAAACATAATATACATTTTAAAAAATATGAAAGATGATGTTGTGATGCCAAAAAATATCGATGTAATCATAGTAGTATCAACTAGATACGCTACGGTACTTGGTATCATTACAGTGAATGTTAGGTGTAAATCCTTTGTTTACATTTTGACGCCGGTGAGCTACGGTGTGTAATGAAGCATGTTTAGCTGTTCGTCGTCCTACAGGGATGAAACATACTTTATTTATCGCCATGGAGGCGAGGATTAGTGATTTAGAAGTAGCTAAAACACTGCCTGTGCTGGACTTTAGCCGCTAGCTAGCTAGCCATGTCTTAAAGCACCTCCTCCGGTGGGGGTTTTAGTGTTATAACTTCACCTTTATCTTTAGTTGTTAAGCCAAAATGCATCCGTTCTCCCTTTTCTGTCTATACACTGTGTCTGCTTGTAAGTACTATGTGATTATGGGCTGCCGAACATGCTCCTCTGCTCGTATACCAGCAATGTCACGATGTGACGACGACGGGGGTCCGGGGGGCTGGCAGACCGGTACTTTTCACTTTTCAGAGGCGGTATAGTATCGAATATGATTCATTAGTATCGTGGTACTTTACTAATACCGGTATACTGTACAACACTAGTGCAGACAAAGGTTGCCTGAGGTTTAGCTCTCCTCTGGCGCAGGTAATGATCCTTCCCCAGTTTCGTTGTAAAGTTAAGTCTTCTCACAAGGACCTTACCAAAATAACCTATCTCTAACATATTTATTTCTTTTTTTAAAGTGGTACAGCCTTTTTTTTAAGTGGAAAAATTATGTCTCTGTTTTATTTTATTTTTAAATTCCATTTTAATGAAAAATGTTATTCCTTTTATAAACGTATTTGATTAACTTTGGAATCTTCACCGTATAGCAGCTAGATCTACATCCATGTGATGTTACTGACACTTAGTGACTAATTAGTATACAGTACTCCATATTGACATCTGTTTGTTTTTTTAAAACAAAAAACACTGATCGTGAATTATGGGTAAAATCTAACACATAAGATTTGACTATGAAAATCCTATGAAGACAGCCCTACTGATGTCAGTAGCTATACCGTAGATTCAAATCAAATTGTCAGGCTTGTCCCTGACAGTTTGGTTATGTTTTAGTTTTTCCTCTGTTTGTCTTTGTTTCCTGTCAGCGCTCTTATTTAGGTTGTTTCCTGCTTTTCTCCCTGAGTGCTGCTTCCCCTCAGCTGCGGCTGATTGGCACCTGGCCACACCTGGTGTCAATCAGCCAGCTACTATTAAAACCTGCCTTGCCATCCAGTCTGTGGTGGAGTATTGTATACATGTCCTTGTCGATGTGATTGTCATTGTGATTGTCATCACTACCTGTCGATGTCGCTAATACTTGTCGATGTGTTTGTTTGCGGTAAGCTGTTCCTCTTTGCTAGGTCCCAATTGCTATTTACAGTTTGCTGTCTCCTAGCTCCTAGTTTCTTGTTTTCCTGTTTGCTGGTTCCTGTTCCCTGTCTCCAGTTTGCCTGTTCCTGGTTTCTGGTTTGTGTTTATACCTTTATTTTTGGACATTAAATTATGTTTTCCCGCACCAAGCCTGCCTTCTCTGCATCTTGGGGTTTGTCACCAACACTACGTGACACAAATCAAATCAAGCTTTATTTATAAAGCGCTTTTCATACATAAAAGAAATGCAACACAAAGTGCTTTACAAAGTTAAAAACAATACCCCAGTGACCCATATCTCCCATTATCACATACGTTCGCATGGACACAGATACCAAACACAAACACACACACACACAACATACACACATATGCAACTATATGGACCAATGATTGCATGGCTGAGTACAGAGGGGAAATGTGAGTAAACACTATCATAGGAGCCATCTGCACCAGGAGGTCATCAGACCATGGTCACCAGGACGCTGACACAAAAGCGCCGCCACAAGCTCGGCCGATAACCCCTGAGGCAGATGGCTCGTCTGAGGAACGTTGGAAAATAAAAATAATACAACTTGTAAAATAGTAAGAACCATGAGTAAAGATAAAAAATAAAATACAAGTAAGACATATGAACATTAATATAAAAAAATAACAAATAATATATATATATATATATATATATATATATATATATATATATATATATATATATATATATATATATATATATATATACACATACAGTTAGTACATAAATAAATATAACTAAATAAAATATTGCATAACTAATAGGATAAAAAGTAAAATACAAATGACTTCAATAAAATAATTAATAGGTAAAAGCCAAATCAAAAAGGTGGGTCTTAAGCCTGTTCTTAAAAACATGAACTTTCTCCCCAGCCCTGAGGTCCTCCGGCAAGCTGTTCCATAGACAAGGGCCTAATGGTGGAAAGATGCCATCCTGTGACTTTGTGTCCTGACTTTGGGAATAATTAGAAGATGAGTGCCGGAGGATCTCAGGGCCCGGGAAGGCTCATACGGTAAAAGCAGATCTGAAAGATAAGAAGGCCCAATACCATAAAAAAACATTTATAAACCATAAGAAAAATCTTAAAATTGATCCTGAAACACACGGGGAGCCAATGCAGAGATTTTAAAACTGGTGTAATGTGAGCCCTCCTTCTGGTCTTCGTCAGGACACGTGCCGCTGAATTTTGGAGTAATTGTAAAGGTGCAATAACCTTTTTAGGAAGACCAGAAAGCGGGGCGTTACAATCGACATGTAATAAAAGCATGCATTAGCGTCTCCGTGTTGCCCTGAGAGAGAATTGGGCGGACTCTGGCTATATTCTTAAAATGATAAAAAACTATTTTTGTAATATTTTTTAAATAGATTAAATGTTCCACAATGCAACTCAAACTATTGTAATTTGCACAATTGACAACATCTAACCACCAGCAATACTGTACCAGGCATTGTCAAAAGTTGTATTTTTACACTTGAATGTTTTGCTACTGACATCATAAATGTCCATGTACCTCTCATAGTTGTTACAAATAGATCAGACACTGTAGGGGTGTGGGATGTAGGGGTTGGGGTACGTGTGTGTATGGTGTGTATTTTCCGTGGATGCATGTGTGTGTGTAAGCCTGCAGAGTGGCTATGGTCTGCGAAAGTGGTGCTCTCACAAATGAGATAGCACAGCCAATCAGGCCAATAAAAGTCAACAAACAACAGGTGTGTGTCCATGAGAGACAGGGAAGGAGCACGGTTTTCTATGGGAATCTCAAAGAAATGACCTTGCCAGGGAAAGCAATCCAGATTAGAATGTTTGTGTTTAAGCGAGAGATAACAAATTACAGCTTTTCACTCTAATTGTCTATTTCTATTTCACGCAGAGCAGAAGGCTGCCAGCATTTTCCAATTTGTCGATATACCAGGTCAACGCTTACTCCAATCAGCAGATGTCGTGTTATCATGATTATGAATAGGTAGATCTATTCAACGTCCTTGACTGAAATGGTCACCAAGCACACGGCACTCAACTTCTCCCAAGAGTCCATTGTGTGTCCAGCAATAACTGTTCCATCAGGACAGGCAGTTTCTACCAAATTCCAGATCTAGTCAATTTGATGGAGAGGAAAGTTGATCAATTCCACTGATTAATTTGGAGAGCAGTGCAAAAAGAGGCTACAAGAAAATAAGACAAGACAAAACAAAGAAGAGAGCTGGATAGATAATGCAGAGGGTAATGGAAAGTGTCTCCCTTCGATGAATGCTAGAGAGAATTGGTATTAGGAGTAGTTAAAAGGATATATGAAATAAATTAGTATTATTTTTGTTCTTAGATGTCAACATGGGCAACACCTCATGAACACCTTTTGAATGACACATGCATTTAGCTCATAAAACTGTGGAGTAAGTGTGCCTTTGTTGATTTGGAAGATGGTGTTTAGATGGTGTGATGTTTGATCAATTTGTCATGTAGAAATGAACATTTTAGAGTTTTTGGTGGTGATTCAACAACCTCGCTCTTTTTCTCATAAGCTTTTTAAAAGTGTTGAATCCGCCACATTGTTTTGAAGAACTGAGGAGAGATTTACAGAAAATCACGGGTTAGAGGTACTGTGGGTTAATCGCAAAGGCACAGTCTACCTCGACCCTCCTGTAAGTAGGCACAAACAACGTTTTGCATGTTGTAACAGTTTTTCACCCTTCAAAGAACAGCCCATTTTCAGGTCAGCAAAACATTTAAAAGCTGGATTAAAATAAAGAACATTCAGGATGTGGGATTTGATTAAGAGAGGCGCTGTGGCTGTAATATAAGTGAGGATGTGGAGCAAGATAGGAAACTTTTGGATTACTTAATGTATTTTTGCTTTATAGATACCACAGAACACAGCAACACATTTATGTTTAACTGCAGTGTTAATGTTATCAACCACCCAGCACTTTAACGGGAAACTGCACTTTTTTAAAGAAAATGTTCTATCATTTACAATCCCTATGTAAGACAAGAAAGCATTTTTTTATTTATTTATTTTTTTTTGCATTGTAGAGTCGTTAAATATGGCAAGTACGAGGTGGCTAACAATGCAGCTAATAGGAGTGCTCTATTGCACCCATATATACCTCTAAAAAAGCATCCAAAAACTGCCCACAATACTCCATTTACATCACCTGACCTTATATTAACCAAGTATTAGCAACATTATTATAAGCGCTAACGCAAACAAACTATTTATAGTGTCGCCAAGCTAACTAGCTTATACAGCTAAAGTGTTGACATACTGAGCCGGTGAGCTGCTGCATTGCCACTGAGCTGGTGATAATTAATCCTAGATTATAAATCATCCCTTTCACCTGTATAGTACAAGAATTGTCAGGCTTGTCCCTGACAGTCTGGCTATGTCTTAGTTTTTCCTCTGCGTTTGTCTTTGTTTCCTGTCTTTAGGTCCTGTCAGCACTCTTATTTTGGTTATTTCCTGATTGTCTCCCTGAGTGCTTTTTCCCCTCAGCTGTGGCTGATTGGCACCGGGCCACACCTGGTGTCAATCAGCCAGCTGCTATTTAAACCTGCTTTGTCCTCCACTCTGCGCTGGATTATTGTCGCTAATACTTGTAGTGTCATTCCTACTTGTCGATGTCAGTGTAGCTGTAAGCGATAGCGGTAAGCTATATATTGTAGATGTTTGTAGCTTGCTGTCTTTTTGTTCCTCGTCTTCCAGTTCCTGTTTTCCTGGCATCTTGTTTCCTGTTCCTAGTTCCTGGTTTGTGTTTTTTCCTTTATTCTATGAAAATTAAATCATGTTTTCCTGGACAAAGCCTGCCATCTCTGCATCTTGGGGTTCGTCACCTACAAACTCTGACAAGAATGTGGCTAAAAACCGAGAAGTTGGTAAACTTTGTCATCCAATTTAGACTAGGAGATAGCAAGAAAGACCAGAAAAAAGTTTGCGGCCACCTTTTTTTTTTAACCTCCAAGTTGATTATTAAGCATCAGCATCAGGATACCGTATACAGTATATAAGTAGTAGGATATAATCCTGTAGTCTGTTTTTTTGGTTTACTTGCAACTGAACTGATTAATTTATTAATTTAACTGCGCATGTTTTGATGAGTGAACGGTAAGGAATCTATGGTCCCACCAGAGCTCGTCTAGCCATTTCTTGAAGGATCTGTGCTGGTTGCATTTACCACTTCACTTGGCAGGCTATTCCAATCAGCCACAACACGTTGACTAAAAATATCATCTTCTGATGTCTAGCCTGGAACTTGTTGTATGAAGCTTGAAGTTGTGCCCACCTGTTGCAGAGTGGATTGCATGCATGGAAAACCTTTCTTCAGAGGTTCATAAAAGTCCATTTATTAGATTGTACATCGTTATCTTGTCCTCTCGAGTCCGTCGGTAGCATAATGAGTGTAATTTGAGAACTTCCAACCGCTGCTCATAGGGCAGACTGCTCAATCCTGGAATAAGACGAGTAGCTCTATTCTGGACCCTTTCCACCTGCATCCAGTTTATACCTCAGATGCCATAGCACATACCTATACTCCAGGTGTGGTCTTACTCATGTGGCAAATAGTATTGGTAGTATTTCAGCTGTTACTAGTGTGAAGATTTTTTGATCATTCCTAGAATCTGGTTTGCCTTGGATACTGCAGACGATATATGTTGGTGGAAATTTAGCTCTTCGTCAACTATCACTCTTAAATCTTTTTAGATTGTGGTGTCCGTTAACTGTACCTCATTCAAAGAGTAGTTATATATTGGGTTTCTTTATCCAACATGTAGCACTTTGCATTTGTTCACATTAAAAGGTAATCGCCATTTTTGGGACCATTCTGTTACTTTATGTAGATCTGCTTGGAGTGACTTCGAACCATCTTTTGAACTTACATCTGCAAAGATTTGAGTGTTATCCACAAACATGTATGTAGAGTTTTAAATCGTAATAGGCAGGTCACTGATGAAGATGATGAAGAGCACAGACCTAAGTACACGACCTTGTGGTATGCCACTCTTGACATGGCACCATCTGGAAAGAGTTCCATTTATAGCTAACTTTTGCTCTTCCAGTGAGGAAGGCCGCTCCAAAGGTTACACAAAGACTGACAATCTTTTAAACTTTCATTGCTAATCTTATGCTAAAAACAAGCCCCATTCCAACACATATTCTCTCCTGTGCACATGATAGTCCCCGTGCTTTACTCCCAAACACACAACAACACTTACTCAATTGCCAATCCCCTTTCAGAAACGGTATGGTCACGATCATGGAAACTTTGAACATCAACAATACATGAATATAAACATTTACACCAACAGGTTGTTACAGAAGCGACTGGGATGAAAATCAGCACCTCCAAAACCATGGTTCTCGTCCGGAAAAGGGTCGAGTGTCTTCTCCGGGTTGGGGAGGAGACCCTGCCCCAAGTGGAGGAGTTCAAGTACCTCGAAGTTTTGTTCATGAGTAAGGGAAGAGTGGATCGTGAGATCGACAGTCGGATCGGTGCGGCATCTTTAGTAATGCAGACGCCGTATCGATCCGTTGTGAAGAAGAAGGAGCTGAGCCGGAAGGCAAAGCTCTCAATTTACCGGTCGATCTACGTTCCCATCCTCACCTATGGTCATGAGCTTTGGGTTATGACTGAAAGGACAAGATCACGGTTACAAGCGGGCAAAATGAGTTTCCTCCGCCGGGTGGCGGGGCTCTCCCTTAGAGATAGGGTGAGAAGCTCTGTCATCCGGGGGGAGCTCAAAGTAAAGCCGCTGCTCCTCCACATCGAGAGGAGCCAGATGAGGTGGTTCGGGCATCTGGTCAGGATGCCACCCAAACGCCTCCCTAGGGAGGTGGTTAGGGCACGTAAGAGGCCACGGGGAAGACCCAGGACACGTTGGGAAGACTATGTCTCCTGGCTGGCCTGCGAACGTCTCAGGATCCCCCGGGAAGAGCTGGACGAAGTGGCTGGGGAGAGGGAAGTCTGGGCTTCCCTGCTTGGCTGCTGCCCCCGCGACCCGACCTCGGATAAGCGGAAGAAGATGGATGGATGGATGGGTTGTTATAGTATGAATGGATAAACTTTATCCGGAAAGTATTCACAGCGCTTCACTTTTTCCACATTTTGTTATGTTACAACCTTATTCAGAAAAAGTTCAAATTTAAAAATTCTACATATGCCAATGTGAAAACAATTTTTTGCAAATGTTTTGAAAATAACAACGAACAAACCATTTCGTACATAAGTATTCAACGTGTTTGCCATGAAGCTCAAAAGTGAACTCAGGGGCATCTTGTTTCAACTGATCATCCTTGAGATGTTCCTCCAGCTTCATTGGAGTCCACCGGTTGTAAATTCAGTTGGTTGGACATGATTTGGAAAGGCACATACTTATCTATAGTTAAGGTCCCATACTTGACAGTGCATGGCAGAGCACAAACTAAGAATGAAGTCACAGGATTTGTCTGTAAAACTCTGAGATTTGTTTTTGTCGAGGTGCAAATCTGGGCAAAGATAAAAAAAATATTCTGCCATGAAGGTCCCAATGAGTCGTAAATGGAAGACGTTTTGGAACCACCAGGACTCTTCCTAGAACTGGCCGGCTGTCTAAACTGAGCGAGCGGGGGAGAAAGGCACTGGTCAGTTAGGTGACCAAGAACCCAATTGTCACTGTCAGAGCTACAGCATTCCTCTATGGAGAGAGGAGAACCTACCAGAAGAACAACCATCTCTGCAGCAATCCACCAATCAGGCCTGTATGGTGTAGTGGCCTGACGAAAGTCATTTCTTCGTTAAAAAGTTGCCAAAATGCACCTGAAAGACTCTCAAACCATGAGAAATTAAATTCTCTGGTCTGATGAGACAAAGATTGAAGTCTTTGGCATGAATGCCATGCATCATGTTTGGAGGAAACCAGGGACTGCTCATTATTAGGCCAGTACCATCCCAACAGTACAGCATGGTGGTAGCAGCATCATGCTGTGGGGTTGTTTTTCAGCAGGAGGAACTGGGAGACAAAGATAGAGGGAATGATAAATGCAGCAATGTACAGAGACATCCTGGATGAAAACCAACGCTTCCCATCCAACGTGATGGAGCTTGAAAGTAATGGGCGAAACTGCCCAAAGATAGGTGTGCCAAGCTTGTGGCATCGTATTCAAAAGGACTTGAGGCTGTAATTGCTGCCAAAAGTGCAAGTATTGAGCAAAGGCTGTGAATACTTATGTACATGTGATGTTTTATTTGTTTTATTTTTAATAAATTTGCTTAACTAAAAAAATGTAAAAAAAAAATTTGTCTGTAGAATTTTAAGGACCGAAAAGTTTTGTTTTCCCATTTTGGAATAAGGCTGTAACATAACACAATGTGGAAAAAGTCACACACTGTGAATACTTTCCGGATGCACTGTATATATAGCCTATTATTTGCACATCATTGACAAGTAATGCACCGTAAATTTGACCGCCAAAAATACTTTGATCACCAAACGAGCCCTGCAGAAACCAGATATTGTGATTAGCAATACGCACAGGATTGACTGGAGCGCAGGCAGCACGTCTTCTATGTGATCGTACTTTAATATATCTGAATTATACCAGCGGACAGCGATGTACAAAATGTTTAATGTGCAAATATCAAGGAGAGGAAGTCTGGGGCAGCAGTGTGAAGCAAGTGTGACATCATCCACACTGCAGCTCTCGCTATTTGTCGCCAACATAGAGCGAGAGTAATAAACAGCCTCTAAACACGAGTACAGTCTCCAATAACTGCTCAAATGAGCGGACTGTTGAAAATAGGAATCGAGGGATTACTTTTCACAAGTGAGATTTAACATTAACAGTGGTTGTATTTTGTGAAAATAATATTACCACAGAGTTGAGAAGGAGCAAAGATCTTCAATAGTACTGAAATTGTAGCCGCTAGCAAACAAGAGTATGACTTGACCATAATATAATTGCTTGTCAATTAAATTAATTACATTTGTAGCTGAGATAGGCTCCAGCGCCCCCCGCGACCCCAAAGGGAATAAGCGGTAGAAAATGGATGGATGGATGGATTTATAAATGTTTAAATCTTCAAGTAACAATATTCAAATACTAACATTGTTGGGTAAAACAGAATTTGGTTTTATTCTGAATCCAGTGAAACAGATTGGTGGTTTTAGCTTATTTAAAGACTTTCAGGTGTTTATATATGTTTATGTTGAAGTATTTGGCAGACGCTTTTATCCAAAGCGACATACATAAAAAATACATATAATACAATCACTGTAAACATTATCATTTAAGGGAAGAATGTAATACAAAATATTAATACAAAGTGTCAAGACAGAATAAACTCTCTGCTGCTGCAGCAACAGAGATACAGTCTATAATATATATAGATATCTAATGTATTCATACATTGTTTATGTAGGATATACGCATGTATATATAACCTAATCATATTGTTTCTTGAATTTAAAAATAGCTGACCGTTTTTTCCCCCCTTCTCTGGCATTATATTCCCAGTTTTGATCTCGGGCGTCTGGTCACTTAGAGCATATAAGAATATTCTATTACTGTTAAGCAAACTATGAATAATAAAACACGCCAAAACATGAGTCCTTTATCATAGCTACACGTATGATTAAAAAAATGCGTGGAAATCAGTGGTATTCAGTGAGGTAAAATTAATTAAATGCGCTGACAGTTCATTGCTCCTGCCAAATGAATTGCACTGAGTGGAGCGGATCACCACTCCAAGATGGCGGCCCTGCGTCTCGTCAGCGGCAGTAGGCAGTAGCGGTCGATATGCGGCGTCTACTTATAAGATGTCTATGGCCATACCCCCCACCACCACAGGTATATTAGCATTTTTGGGAAAACCCTGCATGCACTAAAATAATTGACTTTATTTTTTTCACTTAAGTATGATTTTAATTGTCGAGTGTCCCTTTTCCCTTCCTTTCATTAGCTGATTCATGTAGGAATATCATTAGTGGCTAATAATGATCATAATTATCCATCACCATTATGATAATTATTATCATTAGTGCATCTACTGGGGGTTAGGCCTCCCCGTCTTTAAAAAAAATAGTTACACCACTGTTTCGAACTTTAATCAAAGTTCCTTGAATGCAGCACAATTATGTGCATTTGTGAGGCAAAATAGAAATAAATACATAACTTTGTCCGATGCTGTCCCAAATAGATTTATTATTTTTGTTACCTATTTTCTATCACCACATCTTGTTTCCTGAATGTTAGCACTGTGTGTAAATGCATAAGTGTAATTATGTAAATGCGTGAACCATTTTGCATATTTGCAAGGTGGTGTAGGCAGTGCTATACATTCCTAATTTGATTCAAACAACCTTATGATTGAACTTTGATGGCACAGTTGATTTTGTCTTAACTTTTATGACTTTATGACATAAAGAAAACTCAAATGTTTACAAAAGCCCAGGCCATGATTACGTGACTCCCCTAATTGGTGTGGCCCTACACAACGGCATAAATATTTTTTATGCTACAGATCGGCATACTTGCCAA
This sequence comes from Nerophis lumbriciformis, assembly GCF_033978685.3. Classification (NCBI taxonomy): domain Eukaryota; kingdom Metazoa; phylum Chordata; class Actinopteri; order Syngnathiformes; family Syngnathidae; genus Nerophis; species Nerophis lumbriciformis. The sequence goes on from NC_084549.2 coordinate 34,345,155, forward strand.
CCCTCCCGGATTTTCAGGGAGACTCCCGAAATTCAGCGCCTCTCCCAAAAACCTCCCGGGACAAATTTTCTCCCGAAATTTAGGCGGAGCTGGAGGCCACGCCCCCTCCAGCTCCATGCGGACCTGAGTGATGTGTCGACAGCCTGTTTTCACGTCCGCTTTCCCACAATATAAACAGCATGCCTGCCCAATCGCGTTATAACTGTAGAATGATCGAGGGCGAGTTCTTGGTTTCTTATGTGGGTTTATTGTTAGGCAGTTTCATTAACGTCCTCCCAGCGCGGCAACAAACACAACAGCAGCAGACACGTTTTCGTCTACCGTAAAGCAGTTTGTCTGCCGTAAACAGTAATGTTGTGACACTCTTAAACAGGACAATACTGCCATCTACTGTACATGCATATGCAACAATAACATCTACGGCTTTTAGAGAGTGCAGTGCACAACTGTGCACACAACAAGGAGACGAAGCAGAAGAACGAGGAAGATACAGCCATGGCGACGCCGACGACGAGTAAGATGAAGAAATACGCTTGTAAGTTCCAAGCCACAGCTGCGATTGGACCTGGATAGCCTCCGGGAAGAAGTAGTGGACTACCAAGTGCTTGGCAGTGAAGATCTTCCTCAGGTTACAAAGATTGACCGGTTTTGGGCCATGCTCAGGAGAGATGGAAGATTCCAGACTCTAGTGCGTTTGATGAAAGCACTTTTGTGCGTGCCACACAGCAATGCATCATCAGAGAGGGTGTTCAGCATGGTTAGAAAAATAGTGACAGAGAATAGAACAAGGATGGACAATTCAACCCTTAACTCAACAATGAGTAGATGAGTGTTATGTGTGTGTATATGTGTAAATAAATGAACACTGAAATTCAAGTATTTCTCTTATATATATATATATGTATATATATATATATATATATATATATATATATATATATATATATATATATATATATATAATAAAATACATATGTATATATATATATAGCTAGAATTCACTGAAAGTCAAGTATTTCTTATATATATATATATATATATATATATATATATGAAATACTTGACTTGGTGAATTCTAGCTGTAAATATACTCCTCCCCTCTTAACCACGCCCCCAACCACGCCCCCGCCCCAACCACGGCCCCGCCCCACCCCGGTCTCAAGGTTGGCAAGTATGCAGATCGGCCCTGCCGGTACTGTTGGGAGTTTTGAATTTATGAGTTAAAAAGACTCACACAGACTAAATCTGAATTTTACTGCACATAAAGTTTTTGGAGAGAGTGGATTTCTCACTGTCATGTGACACAAATAAGGGACTGACACATCAGGCTGACATTTATTGATGTTGTCATGCTCATTGTTCATCCTGGCAAATGTCAACGCTGGCAGCAGCATGAGAGAAATTTCAGATTTCTTCTCTGTCTTCATCAACAAAGATTTTATCTCACATATTCCTCGGCAACACCCGCCAAGTGTTGAAACTGGCCATTAGCAGTGTCAGAGACACACGCACACACACACACACACACACACACACACACACACACACACACACACGCTTACCAAACAATACTCAGAGTCCAATCTCAGCATTCACTTTCACAGAGATAATCATGGTTTGGTTCAGTATTATCCTTAATCTCTTCTATGTTCAGTTCAGTTCAGTTTCAGTTTATTTCGAACATGCATACGATACAATGTAATGCATCACACAATTCCAGTTGTTTCATTACAGCACGTCCGAAAAGGAGTAGGAAGAAGCAGAGTTTATTTAATCCTACCCCTTTTCATACTATAGCAATTTTATCCAATTCCCTTGTTCTCTGTAACAGTACAGTGAACAAATAAATAATAAATAAATAATATACCATAGTAAGCAAACAAATATTAAATACATAAATAATATTTGTCTCAATAAAAAAAAAAAAGGTTAGTATGGTTTATAGCAGGGGTCCTCAAGTACAAATCTTGAAGGTCCACAAATGTTTTTTTGAAACAGGCTGGGTCCGTTTATTATCGGTCAAGCTTATATAGTAGCAGGAGGTAGGTAGTAGTTTAACATTTTCTTAAAATTAACAAAAATAAAATAAATATCCAATAAAATACATGAAAGATTTTCTTTGAAACAAAAATAAATAAGAACTTAAATAAAACTTTCAGTTTTAACAAAAAATAAATACTTTTAAACACAACCCTCCTATCCCTGGTAAACAAATGACCTCAACAGATCTCATTCATGTGCAAATATAACTATGTTACAGTACATCCCCATTGTGTAAAACACAGCTGCTCAATGGGAGAATTGGGCTCTTGGGGTTGAAGCCAAGACTTTGAACTTTGGCACAAAAGGTGTGATGGCCAGGCGGAGACACTGATCCAGGTGTTCATTGGTCAGTCTGCTGCGGTACTTGTTCTTCACAATGTTCATTGTAGAGAAGGCAGACTCACAGCTGTATGTTGAGCCAAACATTGTGAGGATGTGACAGGCCATCTTATGCAGCAGAGGAAACTTGGAAGGAATGACCAGCTTTGACCAGAAGGTGATGGCGTCACACTGAGCCTCTTTCAGTGCGACACTTTCTTGGAGGTCAATGAGCTCAGTCTGCAGTGAAGCAGCTCTGGCCCATGGGAAGACTTGTTTTGCTTCTGCAGAGAACGCACTCACATTTCTGATCAGGAATGGGTTTTCAATGAACAGCAGGACTTGTTTTCCCAAAATGAAGCCATCAAAGCGAGTCTTGAAATTTGCAATGAGTTTTTCCAAGAATTCCAAATGGCACTGATGATCTCCCTCTCCTTTGGTCAGTTCCAGAAGTTTGGGGAAGTGGAGCAGTTCCTCCTGTAGATACACAGTTTAAATATATATTAGGAACAATGCTTAAAAATAGGTATGAATTATCAAGTGGAAGAAAATAGTGTGTAGTAGAAAATAATAATAACAAATTAGTTACCTGTATGTCACTTTTGAAAACATCCAGCTTCCTCTGGAAGGAACGGACTTCTGACATCAGCTCACACACTGTGTTCTTCTTCCCCTGTAGCTTGAGACTTAGGTCATTGAGATGGGAAGTTATATCAGCCAAAAATGCCACAGCTTCCATTTTCCCAGCATTTTGCAGAAATTCCAGGAACTGTTTTGCTTTTGCGCTATTTTGCTGGGACAGAAACACTTGCAGCTCTTCTCTAATGGCCCAAAAACGCTCCAGGACCCTGCCTTTGCTCAGCCATCTGACGCTGTTGTGCACGACCAAATCATCAAAAGCAGCATCTACCTCTGTTAGGAATGTGCGCAGCAAGCGGTGCTGCAGTGCAGATGATGCTCTCAAGAAGTTTATGAGCTTCATCATTGTTGTCATGATTTCAGAGTACACTTCTCCAAGACTTGCACAAAGTACAGACTGGTGGATTATGCAGTGATAAGATATCAGGCCAGGGTGGTGTTCTCTCAGACGCGGAACCAGTCCCTTCTCTCTCCCCAACATGGCTGGAGCTCCATCAGTAGCAATGGACACAACTTTCTTCAGATCTATCCCTTTTTCATTCAGCATTTCTGATATTGCTTTATAGATGTCTTCTCCCCTTGTTTGTCCACTGAGGTTTGCCAGGCCCAAAACATCTTCAATAAACCCCCCCTTTTCCTCATCATAATACCTCACAAACACCAACAACTGAGCATTGTCAGTGGTGTCAGTGGACTCATCCACTGCTAGGGATATGCACTCTGCGTTTTTTATTCCATCACAAAGCTGCTTGGACAAATCACCAGCCAGTATTTCAGTACGTCTGGTAGCTGTGGCATCAGAGAGTGGGATTTGATTTATTTTAGCTGTCATTTCCTCCTTTTCTTTGCCTTCAAACATGGCACCCATCACTTCAGTCAAGCATTCTTTAATTATTTCTGCATCAGAGAATGGCTTCTTGTGTTTACCCAAAACCCATGCCACTCTGAGTGAGCACTCTGTTGCTATTTGTTGTTGTGTCATAGATTTAACAAAAATCTTGCTTGATGTTTCATATGACTTTTTCAGCCTCATTATTTCTTTTTTTCTTAGCTCTGAATCATGAGGAAATGTCTCTTCAAATTCGCAGTGCTCTTTCAGATAGTGACGTTTCAGATTTTCACTTTTCACCAGAGCAACAGTACTGTTGCATATTAGACACATTGGTCTGGTACTTGCAGTAGGTAGGATGAAAACATATTGCTCTGTCCATTCTTCCTTGAAACGTCGGTTTTCCCTGTCCACCTTTCTTTTACCAGCCTGAGCCAACTTGGAGCATGCCATTGTGATTTGATTCACATTCAGTGACTGACAAGTGAACAGTTAGCGAAGTAGCGATAAGAGACAACTGTGTGCCTGCAGCGAAAAGTTCCATGCACTGGGCACATGTGTATGACCCAGGTGGTAACAGCCTATCAGCGCGTCGTTGTGATAGAGAGGACAACCCCCGGAATCAGCCAATCAGAGTGGCGTTCTCTCGCTCTCACTCCGTCTCTCTCTCTTTCTCTCTCTGAGAGAGAGAGAGAGAGAGAGACGGAGTGAGTGAGACACGGAGAAGTGTAAACGAAACGTGAAGATATTTGACTAAAAACAACAAAGAACGTTGACTTGCGCTAGCGATAACTCAAAGATAAATACAATTATTATATTTTTTTTATAATAATTATAATTATAATAATAAACTTTTTTTTTTTTTTTTTTTTTTTTTTTTTTTTACTATAATTCGTGCTGGGTCCGGACGGACACGTCGCTGGGTCCGGACATGGACCGCGGTCCGCCTGTTGAGGATCACTGGTTTATAGTATTCAACAACCATTAGTACTTACAGTAAGCACCTTGGTTACAATATGGATATTTAGATATATTTGTATCAAATATAACCATTTCTATTCTTAAAAAAAATAAAAAGATCCTTGATGTAAATTATTAGTTTTGTGCAACAGCTGTGTGACCATCTGTTCTACCTATACACAACACTTGTGTTGCTGACCTTTGCAGGGTTTCACTACAAGTGTGTAAAAACCTAAATAAACAGTATATTAAATACTGTATATAAAGCCGTGTCCTGTCATTTGCCTTTACAGTGAAATTAGGCATATTGTCAGGGACTCGCATGGCTGCAGTTGTAGTGACCCCAAGATGCAGGAACCAGGAGAACGGAGAGCAGGTAAGATTATTTTTAATATAATTAACAGAGGAGAATGCAGTCATGTACACAACCGAGGTTCTCAAACAGAAGCATTCCTCGAGCGTTGAGGAGAAGGCGAGGCAGGCATAAATAGAAACCTGCTGATTAGCACCAGGTGTGGCCCGGCTGCCAATCAACAGCAGGTGAGGGGCAAACAGCGCTCAGGGAGACATGCAGGAAATGTAACAACACGAGAGTGCTGACAAGACATAAACACAAAACAAGGAAGCACAAGCAGAAATGAAGTGACATATCGTCACAGATATACTGTTTTCAAAGGGGTCATCTTATGATTTAACACACTTCCTGGTCAATATTCTGCATACATTTTGCTTTACAGACTGGGTCGTGCCGTAGACATCTCAAAATAATACATTTTAATGATAAAAATTGTAAATAATTTTAATTTCATCCAAATCAAAATGTATTTATAAATATTCCCCTAATGTTTGGCACTTATGGGGGATCCCAAATACACAAAAGACAAGAAAAGTGGGTTTTGCATATACAATAAACAGTTTGTATTTAATTGGATATATTCTTCAATTACATTGTATTGGCAAAGCACACATTGATGACACTCCTGATGATTTTAATCGACATTTATAAGCCTTCCTGGTGGCCCTGATGATACATATTGGATATGCTTTGGTGTTAATTTTGCTCCACAAACGGTTTTATGGTGCGATTTCTGAGTCTGTCTCCAAGATGTTCAATTGTGAAGGCATTAACAGATTGCGAATGAAACCCCACCCCACGCACACCAAAAGTATCAATATTTATCCTTTGAAAATGTACACTGTTTAAATATATATCTTGAAGTTGTCAGTGCGATTTTTTTTTCCAAACACGGACAAAAACAAACTTCATAAACATTATATAGATTCACCCAGTCACAACATTGGGTACACATGCACACTTGTCGTTCATCCAAAAACGGCGTGCAAGCTCACGCCAAAATGCATGATCTTTATGATTTGACGCTTTGGCATTGTTTAACACATGTTTCCAACATTGTAACAACATTTACCATTCAGAAAAGACTAAATTTATCATAGGTCCCACATTGAAATCAAATTACTATGGAAAATATTTGAAAAGAGCAAATATAATTTACAAGTGCCTGTGCAGTGGCCGGCAAAATGCTAAACTAAAAAACCCTTATGCGATTGTAAAGAAAAGAAGCAAATGCTGATCAAGGGGCTGTTTTAAAAGAGTCGTTTATTACAGATTTTCACAAATATAAGGTCCAGTGTCAGCTTTTAGTCTTTTTCCTCAGTTTTTTCCAGTGAGACATAACTGAGTACATTGGCTTTACCATAAATATGCTAACATTAGCGATTTGACATGGCAATTTCAAAACCTCCAATTTAGGAATAACAATTACAAGTAAAATGCACTTTACAATCAAAGAGCAAGTAATAAGTATAATACTTACAGTATTAGTGTAAAGACTTTGTAAGGCTCAACATAAGACAGGGTTGGCACAATCAGATTCATGGCTGCTTTGTAGCGCTGCAACACGCCGGAGTCAATAAACTACTGCCATCCAACGTCTTGGATTTGCATGCAGAGTCCACTATATAATATTTGCAAATGAGACACAGAAATGTAATAAGAAACCAAGATGTAACAATCGGACTACACAGTTATCATAGTCAGCTAATCTTTTTAAATGTTACATTAAAACATTTATTTTATTGTTGCCTTATTTGTATTTTACTTTATTAAATGTATTTACATTATCATTTGGTGCAGCCGGGCCGCAGCAGGAGGGGATAGAAAGAGAAAAAAAAGAAGACAGAGGGGGAAATTGTGGGGACAAGAGGGGGATTAGACAGAGAGACAAAAACAACAACAGCAAACAACAACAACAATAGAGCAACATCAGCAAATACGACATGTACAAATATGATGGTAAAAGTGATAGCAAATAAGCAGTTAGCGAAAATAAAAAATAATACAGAAATGACAATGAGCATTATTACACTACAAATGGAGCAATACAAATACCAATAGAAATAGCGCTATTGATAATGAACAATACCAATAATTTACTTCTATTATCAACAATACAGTTGTTCAAATGCAACAATACATATACGTAATGATAACTTGAGATACGAAAGAATGCAGAAAAATGGAGGGGGAGAAAGAGAAGCAACCTACATTAACCTTGTAGATTGTTATAGTAACAATAGGTTAAGCTTTGTCAGTGTGCCATGTGTTATACCCAGTTTACCTGAGGGCAACAACGTTAATATATGTTTGATGAAACGTGATTATGTGCATGAGTGTACGTATGCACATGTACTTGTATATGTACAGAATGTGTATATGTGTTTGTACAGTGAATGTATATGTACAGTATGTGCATATGTGTTTGTACAGTGAATGTATATGTGCAGTATGTGTATATGTATGTTTGTACAGTGAATGTACAGTATATGTACAGTATGTGTATATGTGTTTGTACAGTGAGTGTATATGTACAGTATGTGTATGTGTATGTTTGTATAATGAATGTGCGACAATGCCACAATCCTGTATTTCAGCTGAAGTTGTGAGTGGATTTTTCTTTGCATATCGAACAATTTTACTGGCGGCTGTTTCTGAAATCTGGTCTACCTGGCCGACAGAGTACCTAATTTTCCACTTCCTATTCAGCGTTTGAACACTGCTGAGTGGCTTTCTCAATTCTTTGGATCTCTTTTTTTTTTTTTTTTTTACCCCTTTCCTGTTTTATGCAGCACTGGATGAAAGAAGTAATGGTCTGTCAGAGTGTCCAGAAACTCACTGATCTTTTATACACACACAAAGTAATTACAAACATGTCACAGGTGAGGATGCAAACCTTGATTGGCCATTCAAACCTGTGTGTCAACTTTTGTGCATATTATCAGGTCAATTTCACTGGGGTATGTAAACATTTGATCAAGGTCATTTGGGTACTTTCTTTTGTCATTTTGATTAAAAACGATAAAACACAGTTTGCCAATAAATAGGTTCACCCAACCATCAACCATTACTGGAAGACAGGCTTTTGTGTTATCATTAATATGCTTTGAAGAATGGCCAAAACATCATTGGTGACAGTAAGTATAGTCAGAATTAAGTGCACATTTTGAAAGTGTTTGCAATAATATTGCATAAAAGGTACAATTACCAATCAATAATGTATTACATGCACTCATAAACAACCAAGTGCACCATTTCAATCTGCATTTACTCTTCTTTAGTTCAATCATTTGTTGAAACAAAAAAGCTTATTTACCTTTTCATACGACAATGCTGATCTCTTTTTTGATACAATGTGACCCCAGCTCGTTTGGATTACTTACAGATGTCCAATTGTAATTGCAAAATAAATTCACATTCAGCCTGTAGTATCAATGTGATGCTCTTAATTGTGTAGTACAGATGGTTTATCCTCTCCAAGGTATTGTAAGACGGATCATCTGTGGTGTTATGAATGACATCTTCTTGCAGGACTTTGTCTTCACTAATGTTGTGTGGTTTACATGTGGTGGCTGTCCAATTTATCTGTGGTACTTCTGTTGACAACATTGACTCAGGTTAATAACCAGCAAAATGTTCTGCTCTGCTTGGTGTCATCCAGCCATCCATTTTCTACCGCTAGTCCCTTTCAGGGTCACGGGGGGTGCTGGAGCCTATCTCAGCTGCATTCGGGCGGAAGGCGGGGTACACCCTGGACAAGTCGCCACCTTATTGCAGGGTCAACACAGATAGACAATGTAGCAATAATGCTTGCAACATCCTCGAGTAGGTGTTATACTTTAAAATGGAATTTTAAACTTGAGGTGTGCCGATGTGAAGAACGTTTGTCCACTGTAGTAATAACAAGATACATCAGTTTTATCTAAAGTTCTGTTTTGAAGCTAAATTAGCTGCCTCCTATCTCAATCACAGACCGTGTAACAATGGACATGGCTCTTGGATTAAGCCGTAACCCGGATGTGATTAATCTTCATTATTATATGATAAGATGTTAACATATATTAACTACAAGAGGCAATTCCTGAAGGAATTGCATGTGAATGCTCCAATGCTGAAGTTGAACTGAAATGCTGACAGAATGTAGTATGAATGAAAGAATAGTTTGAATGTTGAAAAGCTGAAGCTGAACTGAAATGCTAATGGAATGTAGGACAAATGTAGAAATGGTTTAAATGTGTAAATCTTTTAAACGCTGAAATAGTTGGAATGTTGGAATGGTTTGAATGTTGAAGAGTTAGAATTTTCAGGGAAACCGGAATTTGGTTTGGGAAAAAGTTAGTTTGAATGTCTAGGATGAGTGGAATGTGTTGATGTTGAATTGGTTTGAATAGGTTGTCTATCTGTGTTGGCCCTGTGATGAGGTGGCGACTTGTCCAGGGTGTACACCGCCTTCCGCCCGAATGCAGCTGAGATAGACTCCAGCACCCCCCGCGACCCCAAAAGGGACAAGCGGTAGAAAATGGATGGATGGATGGAAGTTGAAAAATGTGGTATTTGTGCAACTTGGAATAATGTCCCATTAATTTCAATGGGAACTTCCTGGAAAAGCGAGAATTTTGGGAAAAGCAGGATTTTTTTTTTTAAATGATTAGGAGCATGAATGTCCTGAATGAGCTGAATTGGTTGGTGTTGGAATTGTTTAAATCGGTCAAGAAATGTTCAATTAGTAACAGTTTTTAATTGAGAAATTCCTGGAGTTTCGGGAAACCGGGAATTTTTCTACTTCCTGAACCAACTTGGTTTTTGCCCTGAATATGAGGAGGGTTTTGACTGTGGAACAGTTGAAATTGGTTGAACAATGTGAAAGGAGTAGTCAAACTTAAGAAGGGTGGAAATAGGTTACCAAAAAACGGGAATTCCTGGAAATTTGTCAAATGTAGAAAAATGGTAGTATGAATGTCCAAGATGAGTTGAATGTGTTGAAGGTGGAATGGTTTAAATCGGTTGAAGAATGTGGGAATTGTGGAACTTTGAAAAATGGCCAATTCATTTTGGATGGGGAAAATGCAAAAAAAAAAAAAAGAATTATGGGAAATCCGGGATGTTTTTTTAGAATTGTTGAAGTAGTGCATGCAATTCCTGAACAGGCTGAATATTTTGAAGTTGGGATGGTTTGAATCAGATGACAAATGTGGGAATTGTGGAACTTTGAAGAATGTCCCGTTGATTTCAATGGGAATTTCAGAAAGATCAGGAATTTCGGGAAAAACGGGAATTTTTTTGAAAATTAAAAAATAATTAAATGCTTTGAATGAGTTGAAATGGTTGGTGTTGAAATTTTTTAAATCGATCGAGAAATGTTGAAGTAGTAACATGTCGAATTCAGAAATGGTATTACGGAATTCCAGGAATTTCGGGAAAACCGGACAAAAAAATCAGGACAAAGTTGTTTTTTGTCCTGATTAAGAGGAATGTTTTGACGGTGGAATGGTTCAAATGCGTTGAAAAATGTGGAAGGAGTCGTCACCACAAAAAAGGTTGGAAAGCAGAAATTCTGGAAAATCCTGGAATATTTTTGAACTTGGAAAAATTATAGTTTGAATTTCCAGAATGGTGGAATGTGTTGAAAGTAGAATGGTTTGCATGGGAAAAATGTGGAAATGGTGTAAGTTTTTAAAATGGGCAATTCATTTTGAATGGGAAAACCTGGAATTCTGGGAAATCTGGGAATTTTGGGAATTTTTCAAAGGATAGCCTGCGATTCCCGAATAGGCTGAACAGTTTGAAGTTGGAACGGTTTGAATTGGGTGAAAAATGTGGAAGGTAGAGTGCGCCAAAATCTGGAGATGAAGAATATGTTTTAAGTTAAAGAACAAATAGATGCATTTTGGTGAAAAAAACTATATGTGAATGCTCCAAAGCATTCACACAATTAACAATATACAATATTAAAATTTTTGATGCATAAATATTCAATTTATTATCGAACTGTAGCCCATAATTGCCAACCCTCCCGGATTTTCCGGGAGACTCCTGAAATTCAGCGCCTCTCCCGAAAACCTCCCGGGACAAATTTTCTCCCAAAAATCTCCCGAAATTCAGGCGGAGCTGAAGGCCACGCCCCCTCCACCTCCATGCAGACCTGAGTCCGCTTTCCCACGATATAAACAGTGTGCCTGCCCAATCACGTTATAACTGTAGAATGATCGAGGGCGAGTTCTTGGTTTCTTATGTGGGTTTATTGTTAGGCAGTTTCATTAACGTCCTCCCAGCGCGGTAACAACACACAACAACAGCAGTCATGTTTTTGTCTACCGTAAAGCAGTTTGTCTGCCGTAAACAGCAATGTTGTGACACTCTTAAACAGGACAATACTGCCATCTATAACATCAATAACATATACGGCTTTTAGAGAGTGCAGTGCACAACTGCGCACACAACAAGGAGACGAAGCAGAAGAACGAGGAAGATACAGCCATGGCGACGCCGACGACGAGTAAGATGAAGAAATACGCTTTGTTGCTCCTTTCCTGCCTGAGTCCGGCGATTAGTGGCAAATCTTGCTTTATTGATTGCTTGCACACAGCCAATCCAACACAAAACAAACTAGTCCCCGCCCGCACTCACGCTACCGCTCCCTCTCTTCTCTCGCCCACACACTCACTGACGTCACTCACCTCACATGCTCACCTATTAAAGGGCCACACACACGCATACGCTACTCTCATAACCGCTTGTAAGTTCCAAGCCGCAGCTGCGATTGGACCTGGATAGCCTCCGGGAAGAAGTAGTGGACTACCAAGTGCTTGGCACTGAAGATCTTCCTCAGGAAGCAAAGATTGACCGGTTTTGGGCCATCCTAGGGAAAGATGGAAGATTCCAGACTCTAATGCATTTGATGAAAGCACTTTTGTGCGTGCCACACATCAATGCATCATCAGAGAGGGTGTTCAGCATGGTTAGAAAAATAGTGACAGAGAATAGAACAAGGATGGACAATTCAACCCTTATCTCAACAATGAGTAGATGAGTGTTATGTGTGTGTATATGTGTAAATAAATGAACACTGAAATTCAAGTATTTATTTTATTTACATATACATATATATATATATATACAATAAAATAAATATATATATATATATAGCTAGAATTCACTGAAAGTCAAGTATTTCTTAGATATATATATATATATATATATATATATATATATATGTATATATATATATATATATATATATATATATATATATATATATATATATATATATATATATATATATATATATATCTATGAAATATTTGACTTGGTGAATTCTAGCTGTAAATATACTCCTCCCCTGTTAACCACGCCCCTAACCATGCCCCCGCCCCAACCACGCCCCCCGCCCCACCCCCGACCACGCCCACCCCTCCCCCCACCTCCCGAAATCGGAGGTCTCAAGGTTGGCAAGTATGCTGTAGCCCCTGAATCGTAATCGTAAGAGTCCCGCCTCTCATGACAGGGTACTTACAGTTGGTGCAGGAATGACAATATGCAATGCACAGGAAGCCTAATTCATTTAATAGACATTGGGCATATTATACAAGCATTCATTATTTCCAGTTAGTCACAGGAAAGACACATAATGTACAGCATTAGGACAAACCGGCCTGAGAGTTCAGTTAAAAAAACTTGGAAGAGATGAACATTTTTCCTAAAAACACGGAAACGCTGTCAAACATGTTTTCATTCAGGGCCACATTGCAGTTATGGCTGCCATCAGAGGGCCGCATATAACAGTGTATATGAATATAAATGTCCTTGTGAAATTATCACAGAATTGCCTATGCAAAAAAAATGCTTGGAATATTATGTCATATACGATATGCAATTGTATGGAGTATTATTTTTTCTGGCAAAATTGAGATAAGTACATTTAGCAAAAAAAATTAAGTGTTTTTTCTATTTGTGATGTGACGGGCCAGATCTGGTCCCTTGAATTTGACACAGGTGATATAGAGGATCTTTGACTTTGGCTTTTCTCAGGAAGTCCTCAAAAACAGTACTGTTTTTTTTTTGTCTTCGTCCGTATTTATTACTGTTTACAAAATAAATAGACAAAAATCAAATGTCCACAGCAGAGGGTGCTGGTTCTCAGGAATTTGCTGTACAGACTAACAGCCATTTACAGCAATGAACAATTCACAGTCTCCAATTAACCCAACATGTCTTTGGGATAAGGGAGGAAGACGCACACACAGGAACCACAAACTGCATAGAGATTCTAAACCTGTGGTTGTGAGGCAGACATAAATATCACACCTCCACCATGCCAATCTGGTCAACTGCATATAGGGGTTCAGGTGTAATGAAAGCTTTTGCAGGGAGAGATGGACTAGCTTGTGATATATATATATATATATATATATATATATATATATATATATATATATATATATATATATATATATATATATATATATATTTCTATATATAGGGAGGTGGGAGACAGAAGACAATGCAATTTGAGGGTGCATCTTTCATCAACCCCACATCTCAAACTGTACAGATAAGAGCATAGTGCACGGTGTCGGATAAGGCTGGAATGACATAGATCTAATAGCAAAAAAAGAAAGATGGCAAGGAAGAGGGGGGAAATAAGAACGTTCTTTCTGATTTTGGTGTAAGGATGACTTATGACCTGACAGGAAATGTCACGTTCTAGACCTTAAAATGTATCCACCCAGTCTGGCAAGGAAGAAAACAAGAAGTATACTCTAGCAGGGCACCCAAGGACAAGACAGGGGTGGATTTACCATGAGGCAACACAGACAGAAAAAAGATTACTGTATTTTCCGGACTATAAGGCGCACTTAAATTTATTTTTTTCTCAAAACTCGACAGTGCGCCTAATATAAGGAATACGTTTGGTTGAGTTTACTCACCTTGAAGCTATTTTATTTGGTACATGGTGTAATGATAAGTGTGACCAGTAGATGGCAGTCAAACATAAGAGATATGTGTAGACAGCACTATGATTGCAATATGTCTCAAGTAAACAACGCCGACATTTTATATGATCCATTGAAAATATAGAACATTATTACACACGGCGCTCAAATATATATCAAAATGTTTAAGTACGACTTTGGTAAGCTATGAAGCCACACCGCTTGAAGAATTGTCGTCGCTTTATACATACGAGTATTATTATGGTGTGTGTATAAGGTAAGACATATTATTTGGCGTTTTGTTTCGCGATATTATGCAAAAGAAACTGTTCTTACCTTCTGGTACCTACTGATCTGCATTTGGGATCTGTAAAAGTCCTGAAAAATTGTGAGCGTCCGCGACGACGCTGTAGTCATAAGCTTCTTTGTTTTCCTCTATCTTCTTGTTATGTGACATTCATTCTCCACTGTTGCCATTTCTAATATAAAGTAGTGTAAAGTTCTTACTTATATCTGTTAGTAAACTCGCCATGAAAGTGCTAAAACAAACTGGTGTAGTGAGTTTACATTATTCACCCAAGAAACTTTAGTTATTAGAGTTCTGGTCAGACAATTTTTAACGGGACACATTTCCTGTGTTGTTGTTTCCGGATGAGCAGATGCTGCTCCGTTATTGATTTAAGTAAAGTCTGAATGTCATTAAAACAGTTGGCTCTATCTTTTGACACTTCTTTAAAACGGCGCATCCGGAAGCGACTGTCAGAAAGCTGCTTGAAGATGATCTGTAAAACATAATCTATGCAACATTTTGACCAAAGAACCAACATTACATGTTATGTAGACCACAAGAAAGTGTTTTCAATATAGAAAAAAATATATATAATTTGACTCCTCCTATAATCCGGTGCGCCTAATGTATGAAAAAAGATCAAAAATAGACCATTCACCGGCAGTGAATGGTCTGAAAAATACGGTAATGCGTTTTTATTTAATGCAATTATTTTTGTGTCTTAATTCATGTACTTCAAAATACTTTAAAATGCTTAATCAACTATGATCATTTTCAACAGCTCTCCTCTCCATTCTCACACAAAAGACATTTCCATGCTACTGTGCAGACTTGATTCCGGAAGACAGACCAAAGTACACCTGCTGGCGCATTTATTAGAGGTTTTAATAAAACATAAACTTTTATTAAAGTTGATCTTTATCCATCCATCCATCCTCTTCCGCATATCCGAGGTCGGGTCGCGGGGGCAGCAGCCTAGGCAGGGAAGCCCAGACTTCCCTCTCCCCAGCCACTTTGTCCAGCTCTTCCTGGGGGATCCGGAGGCGTCTTCCCCGTGGCCTCCTACCGGTCGGACGTGCCCTAAACACCTCCCTAGGGAGGCGTTCGGGTGGCATCCTGACCAGATGCCCGAACCACCTCATCTGAATCCTCTCGATGTGGAGGAGCAGCGGCTTTACTTTGAGCTCCCCCCGGATGGCAGAGCTTCTCACCCTATCTCTAAGGGTGAGCCCCGCCACCCGGCGGAGGAAACTAATTTTGGCCGCTTGTACCCGTGATCTTGTCCTTTCGGTCATTACCCAAAGCTCATGACCATAGGTGAGGATGGGAACGTAGATCAACCGGTAAATTGAGAGCTTTGCCTTCCGGCTCAGCTCCTTTTTCACCACAACAGATCGATACAGCGTCCGCATTACTGAAGACGCCGCACCGATCCGCCTGTCGATCTCACGATCCACTCTTCCCTCACTCGTGAACAAGACTCCGAGGTACTTGAACTCCTCCACTTGGGGCAGGGTCTCCTCCGCAACCCGAAGATGGCACTCCACCCTTTTCTGGGCGAGAACCATGGACTCGGACTTGGAGGTGCTGATTCTCATCCCAGTCGCTTCACACTCGGCTGCGAACCGATCCAGTGAGAGCTGAAGATCCTGGCCAGATGAAGCCATCAGGACCATATCATCTGCAAAAAGCAGAGACCTAATCCTGCAGCCACCAAACCGGATCCCCTCAACGCCTTGACTGCGCCTAAAAATTTTGTCCATAAAAGTTATGAACAGAATCGGTGACAAAGGGCAGCCTTGGCGGAGTCCAACCCTCACTGGAAACGTGTCCGACTTACTGCCGGCAATGCGGACCAAGCTCTGACACTGATCTTACAGGGAGCGGACCGCCACAATCAGTCCGATACCCCATACTCTCTGAGCACTCCCCACAGGACTTCCCGGGGTACACGGTCGAATGCCTTCTCCAAGTTCACAAAGCACATGTAGACTGGTTGGGCAAACTCCCATGCACCCTCAAGGACCCTGCCGAGAGTATAGAGCTTGTCCACAGTTCCACGACCAGGACAAAAACCACACTGTTCCTCCTGAATCATCAATCATCCGACTATCCGGCGTAGCCTCCTCTCAAGTACACCTGAATAGACCTTACCGGGAAGGCTGAGGAGTGTGATCCCACGATAGTTAGAACACACCCTCCGGTTCCCCTTTTTAAAGAGAGGAACCACCACCCCGGTCTGCCAATCCAGAGGTACCGCCCCCGATGTTCACGCGATGCTGCAGAGTCTTGTCAACCAAGACAGCCCCACAGCATTCAGAGCCATAAGGAACTCCGGGCGGATCTCATCCACCCCCGGGGCCTTGCCACCGAGGAGCTTTTTTACTACCTCAGCAACCTCAGCCCCAGAAATAGGAGAGCCCACCACAGATTCCCCAGGCACTGCTTCCTCATAGGAAGACGTGTTGGTGGGATTGAGGAGGTCTTCGAAGTATTCCCTCCACCGATCCACATTATCCGAAGTCGAGGTCCGCAGAACACAATCCTCACCATACACGGTGTTGATAGTGCACTGCTTCCCCTTCCTGAGGCGGTGGATGGTGGTCCAGAATCGCTTTGAAGCCGTCCGGAAGTCGTTTTCCATGGCTTCCCTGAACTCCTCCCATGTCCGAGTTTTTTCCTCCGCGACCGTTGAAGCCGCACACCGCTTGGCCTGTCGGTACCTGTCCGCTGCCTCAGGAGTCCTATGAGCCAAAAGAACCCGATAGGACTCCTTCTTCAACTTGACGGCATCCCTCACCGCCGGTGTCCACCAACGGGGTCTAGGATTACCGCCACGACAGGCACCAACTACCTTGCGGCCACAGCTCCAATCAGCCGCCTCGACAATAGAGGTGCGGAACATGGTCCACTCGGACTCAATGTCCAGCACCTCCCTCGTGACATGTTCAAAGTTCTTCCGGAGGTGGGAATCAAAACTCTCTCTGACAGGAGACTCTGACAGACTGCCAGGTCTGTCCGGCATCCTCCCTCACCATCGCAGCCAACTCACCACCGGGTGGTGATCGGTAGAAAGCTCCGCCCCTCTCTTCACCCGAGTGTCCAAAACATGAGGCCGCAAATCCGATGACACAACTACAAAGTCGATCATGGAACTGCGGCCTAGGGTGTCCTTGTGCCAAGTGCACATATGGACACCCTTAAGCTTGAACATGGTGTTCGTTATGGGCAATCTGTGGCGGGCACAAAAGTCCAATAACAACACACCACTCGGGTTCAGATCCGGGCGGCCATTCTTCCCAATCACGCCTCTCCAGGTTTCATTGTCGTTGCCAATATGAGCGTTGAAGTCCCCCAGTAGAACGAGGGAATCACCCAGGGGAGCACTCTCAAGTACTCCCTCGAGTGAATCCAAAAAGGGTGGGTACTCTGAGCTGCTGTTTGGCACGTAAGCGCAAACAACAGTCAGGACCCGTCCCCCCACCCGAAGGCGGAGGGAAGCTACCCTCTCGTCCACTGGGTTGAATTCCAACATGTAGGCTCTGAGCCGGGGGGGCAACAAGAATTTCCACCCCAGCCCGTTGCCTCTCACTGCTGGCAACCCCAGAGTGGAAGAGAGTCCAGCCCCTCTCGAGAGAACTGGTTCCAGAGCCATTGCTGTGCGTCGAAGTGAGTCCGACTATATCTAGCCGGAACTTCTCCACCTGGCGCATTAGCTCAGGCTCCTACCCCCCTTGCTGGGGGGTAGGAGCTATAGAGGTGAGCTACAGAAGCTAGCTCCCAAGAGCTAGCTTCTGTAGCCGAGGATCGGATCGCCAAGTGCCCTGCCTTCAGCTGCCGCCCATCTCACATTGCACTCGACCTCTATGGCCCCTGCTATGGGTGGTGAGCCCATTGGAGGGGGGACCCACGTTGCCTCTTCGGGCTGTGCCCGGCCGGGCCCCATGGAGACAGGCCCGGCCACCAGGCGCTCGCCATCATGCCACAACTCCGGGCCTGGCTCCAGAGGGGGGCCCCGGTGACCCGCGTCCGGGCGAGGGAAATCTGAGTCTCGGTTCTTGTATTTCCATAGAAGTCTTAAACTTTTATCTTGTATTAAGGACAAGTCGAGAAGAAAACAACGAGTTTTTATTAAAACTATCCAAGGTGTCTACCTTTTTCTCAGTGACACCAAATGTATGTGATTAACACATCAAGAGCTACTGTCAGTGCAGGATGCAAGAGGAGAGTGACGCTTTTCAACACAAATATGTAATTATTGAAGTGCTCCAAATGTTGTAACCGAGAGTCTGGAAAGATGTAGTGCAAGCTTAGCAGGTAGGAACTCAAAATCAACAGTCTCCCGGGACAACAATGTTGAGGGCGTGCCGTGATGGCACTGCCTCTAGCGTTTTCCACAACCTGTCGTCGCGTCTGCTTTTTCTCAATACAAACAGCGTGCCTGCCCAGTCACATATTGTGTGCGGCTTCGACAGACACACGTGAGTGACTGCAACGCATACTTGGTCAACAGACATACAGGTCACACTGAGGGTGGGCGTATAAACAACTTTAACACTGTTACAAATATGCGCCACACTGTGAACCCACACAAAACAAGAATGACAAACACATTTCGGGAGAACATCCGCACTGTAACACAACATAAACACAACAGAACAAATATCCAGAATTCCTTGCAGCCCTAACTCTTCCGGGACGCAACAATATATACCCCCGCTACCACCAAACCCCGCCCCCCCATCTCCCGAATTCGGAGGTCTCAAGGTTGGCAAGTATGCCTGTGACCGCCCACTGCTTTGCTACATTAGCGCTGCCATTATATGGCAGTCAACACCGCCCAGTCAACTGGTACAAGTCAATGTGACAGCGATGCGTTTATTTAAGAAAACACACATTTAAATAGCTGTCAGGAATCAAATAATTCATACCACACTTAAAGTAAAATTAATGAGAGAAAATGGAAAAAACATTATATTTAAATGGTGACGGTGTAGAATACAGTTTCCTTTTTAGAGCAGATACATGATGTAGTTCACGTCAAAAATATGAAAAATGGCTCATATGCATAAGTTGTATAGTGCAAAGTGATATGGTACTACTGCTGAAGTCTTGACAATTGACTGGACAGTGTGATCAGTGTATGATCTGTCCAATCTATTGGCATCTTGAGCATATGTCTATGGTCTTGTCTTGCTCAAAAACGGCCAAGGTCAATCGCTCTTTTTCCCACCGGTCACACACTTCCAACATCTTTGTTTGGATAAAGATGTTGATGTTGATTAGAGGTGTAACCACTATAGAGCTGGGCAAGTGTTCAACAGCCAACTGACCAAACTCTCGTCCACAGCTGCCAGACCACGATTCCCGTTAGGATGGCGGTATATGGGCTAGGATGGTATGATGTGGTCTGCAGTCTGCTCCTCTGCACCACACTCACATGCCGCAGACGAAGCCATACCCCATTTGAACATAGTTGAGCGCAATAGGCCGACACCAGTATTAATCAAGCCTGACCCAAGCAGGCCCGGAAAGCATATTCCCGGTGGTGATGTACTGGCCTCAGGGATGTAATCATGGAGTCTGGAAGAGTTTTCCCGCCATTCCGTGTTCCATTTGTAGTCCGCCCAGTTTGCTACACTGCCGTTTGACTGGTTAAAGTCATTTAGCAATTCCAATGCGGCAGGAACAAATGGGTGTCTCGATTTAAGCTGCCGGTGTCCTTCCAGCTTTCAAAGTAATAGCAAAACGCGTTACATCCGGTTCAACAGGGTTTTGTTATGTGGAAGGCCCCAAAGAATAGGTGTGCCTCAAATGACTAAATTTGCCCTGGGACAAGATCTCCACCAGGGTCTTTCTTTCCAGTTTATTTGATGTTTGAAGTCATTGGTATCACAAAATGTATGACTTAGTTTGAAAAGACAACCTTGAGTTGTTAACAGCCACACCCAAACATTGTATTATATTTCAGTAGTTTGTACAGATAAACCTAACCTTGACTTACATGTCCAGTAAGTGTATATTTTTACTGCTAAAACGCAACACCCCATGTACTGTATTTTGTTGAGTGCACCTTTATGTTCACACAATGCAAGCACATTGCATAGAAGTTTGTCTAAGGGAGCTTCTGTAAAAAGCTCAGTGTCTGACTCAAGGACTTATCTCTGGAGCATTGGGGAAGGAGCTGGCATCTTTCAACCACTCATTTCTATAAAAATACATGAGCCATGGAGACGGCTGCCTTTATAGTTTTACCACTGAGAGGACTAATCTAATTAGATGGGGGACTGTTGGAAAAATTCAACTGAAGTAAATGATCAAGATTAAAGCTTTGCTTCACAATTTACTGCGTTGGTTCACAGAATCATAAACAAGTAACACATTTTCAGGATGTTTGAGGTAATTTGTCGAAAGGCGATTGTGGGATTATTTTATATGATTGAGCTGTAAGTGTGGTCTCATAAAATGATGCCATTTGTAGAACAAAACGTGTATAAACTATTTGATCCGAATGAAATGTCTGTAATAAAGATGGTGCATTAATAATTTAAAATGGGAACAGCAGGGAGAACTTTATAAAATGTGAAAGATTATCATTGGATAGTCACTTAAAATATCCGTCACCCATACAATCTAATGAGATCCAATAGAAGACCTGGATCCTGGGACATGTCTTCTAATCCTTTAATACATCCATTCTTTCAGATTTATTTGGGAGGTTGGTACATGAGGACACTGCATTAAGGGCTGAGGGGATATTTGTGCCAGATGGTGCCGGTTTTTATTTTTCATAGCACAAGATTTATATTTATTTCAGAGCAGAGATTCATTCATGAAATTGACATGTATGAAAAAAAGCCGCTAGTAATCTTCTTCATGCTGCGTCTGCCCGCCTGACTGTTATTCTAGATGTGAGGTCTTATAATGACTGACAGATACTTTGTCATGCCTGTTTTTACTAACATTGGGATTGGGTTTGTTTAAAAAAAAAAAGTGAAATAGAAAATAAACACATCCGACAATAGTTTGTCGGATGTTTGTTTGTTTCATATAAAAATGTCACTACAATGTTGACAAACACAACATTAATACATTCATTCATTCATTTTGTACCGTTCACAGGCGAGCTGGAGGTTATCTTTGCTGACTTTGGGTGGGGTTGTCACCTGTCAATCACAATTGCAAAGAAAGAGGTCTGAGCCGGATTTCAAACTGCGACCACCTGGGTGTGCTGATTTTATAATGGTCCCCAATGCTCCAGAGATAAGATTAAATAATGTGTGCAGTCCAGCTCTGCACACTCTAGGATTGAGGTTCACTACCAACTCCTACAGATTGAGAGTTGAAAGGATACTATATACAGTTGTGGTCAAAAGTTTACAAACACTTGTAAAGAACATAATGTCATGGCTGTCTTGAGTTTCCAATCATTTCTACAACTCTTATTTTTTTTGTGATAGAGTGATTGGAGCACATACTTGTTGGCCACAAAAAACATTCATGAAGTTTGGTTCTTTTATGAATTTATTATGGGTCTACTGAAAATGTGACCAAATCTGCTGGTTCAAAAGTATAAATACAGCAATGTTAATATTTGGTTAAATGTCCTGTCGCAAGTTTCACTGCAATAAGACGCTTTTGGTAGCCATCCACAAGCTTCTGGCAAGCTTCTGGTTGCATTTTTGACCACTCCTCTTGACAATGTTGGTGCAGTTCAGCTAAATTTACTGGTTTTCTGACATGGACTTGTTTCTTCAGGTTTGTCCACACGTTTAAGTCAGGACTTTGGGAAGGCTTTTCTAAAACCTTAATTCTAGCCTGATTTAGCCATTCCTTTACCACTTTTGATGTGTGTTAGGGGTCATTGTTCTGTTGGAACACCCAACTGCGCCCAAGACCCAACCTCCGGGCAAATTAATTGTCCTGAAGAATTTGGAGGTAATCCTCCTTTTTTATTGTCCCATTTAAAGCACCAGTTCCATTGGCAGCAAAACAGGTCCAGAGCATAATACCACCACCACCACCATGCTTGACAGTAGGTATGGTGTTCCTGGGATTAAAGGCCTCACCTTTTTTTCCTCCTAACATATTGCTGGGTATTGTGGCCAAACAGCTCAATTTTTGTTTCATCTGACCACATAACTTTCCTCCAGAAGGTCTTATATTTGTCTATGCGATAACAGATGTCTACCGTCAAGCATGGTGGTGGTAGTATAATGATCTGGGCCTGTTTTGCTGCCAATGGAACTGGTGCTTTACAAAGAGTACAGCCATGACATTATGTTTTTTACAAATGTATGTAAACTTTTGACCACAACTGTATGATGTTTTCCCCTGCATTTTAAACACTTCCTTGTGGTCTACATAACATGTAATGGTGGTGCTTGGTCCAAATTTTAAATAGATTTTGCTTTAGAGACCACCTTCAAGAATGTCCTGTTTTGTGGGCTGTCTTTTTTACATGTCAAAGTCCTCATCCGGGCCAAGCCCCCTTCGACTGCGCCTCCACCCGTCAGCCACATTGTAGTTTTTAGTTCTTCCATATCGAGTCTACTGACAGACATAGGTTAGAACTATACGCTACTTTTTATTAGAAATGGCAACAGCGGAGGATTTTAGCATGCACATGCATGTGCGAGGCAGTCTTCCCCGCAACAAGAGAATAGAGAAGAATAGGGAAATAATTTACAACATTGTTGGAGCACAACTAAATAAAAATATTGCAACTCTTTGGGTAAGCCTCTACCTGGTGATATCCGCTGACATACATTTGTGACTAAAATCTACAATTCTAATCGGCTTGTTTGGAGGAAGTATAGAATAAAACAATAATGTTTAACTAATTATCTCTGCCATGCCCCCATTGCTTGATTTCAAATTTTCTGGACATTATGGGGATCCTGAATACCAATAGGTAAGAAAAGTTTGTTTTGCATAATAGATACCCTCTAAGTCGAGCAGTGCTAGTCAATGAGCTAAACGCCCCACAGTATTCTAGTTTCTTCAAAATAGCCACCCTGAGCTCTGATTACTGCTTTGCACACTCTTGGCATTCTCTTGATGAGCTTCAAGCACACCTGTGAAGTGAAAACCATTTCAGGTGACTACCTCTTGAAGCTCATCGAGAGAATGCCAAGAGTGTGCAAAGCAGTAATCAGAGCAAAGGGTGACTGTTTTTGAAGAAACTAGAATATGAAACATATTTTCAGTCATTTCACCTATTTTTGTTGAGTACATAACTCCACATGTAATCATTCATAGTTTTGATGCCTTGAGTGACAATCTACAATGTAAATAGTCATGAAAATAAAGAAAACGCATTGAATGAGAAGGTGTGTCCAAACTTTTGGCCTGTATTGTATATACATGCTAACACACAAACAAACACAGCATTCAGAGACTGCATGGTATTTGAAATCAATTTGAAAACACGCCACAGTGCAATGGTTTATTGAACTCATGACGTCTCGTGGGCCAAATGGAAGACTCTGGAGGGCCGCACTTAGCCAGTGGGCCGTGATTTGAATACGCCTGTACCAGGGCCATGTTTACACATGCATTTTATAGATGGAATTTGTAATTTCTCAGTGTCTGCGGAACTGCTTGTCATGGCAACAATTCTGTTAATTCTCGTTTGGTGTGTTTTTCTTTTCATACATTTTTCGGGTAATGTTTGAGGTAACGTTAGAATTTTGTCACATTTTAACACTGCCTCTGCAGTGTTTATGTCTGCAAGTGATAGAAAAGAATACACTTGTTCAAGTCGCTAACAAAGACTTTTTGGCGGAAAATTTTGCAGACTCACTTGTGTCGTTAATCCAAGTTTTGTTGGTTTAGCTTCCATTGTGCTAAGACGTAAAATTAGGATATAAACAATAGATAATTATATTGTACAGTAGACGTCGATATATATTGTAATATCGAACATCACAAACCGTTAGACTAAACTAATTAGGCAAGCTTGTGTAACATTATTAAAAAAATCTACTTTGGATGTTCATTTAGCTATTTTATTCAAAGATCAGTGTGTGTGAACCAATCTGCCGTCAATATCACTTTTGCAGCAGCCTCAATTTCTTCAAAATCTCTTGTAAACTAATGAGAGCTTCAGAGTGGATGACCTGCAATTTAAGGTCTCAAATGCTGGCTGTCAGAAAAATAGTGCATTATAGACGCGGTGTAAGAGAAATGAACTCTCCAAAGGTCTGTGGAATACTGAAATGAACTGAATAAATGAAGCCACACAGTTTGTCTCTTGGCCTTATGTTTGCAAATGAATATTTTGGCTTATCAAACGTAAACCCCAATAACATAAAATACCGTCCTAATCCTTAAAGGACCCGTTGCGCCCAGATTACCGAAAATGCACTAACAAATTATTTTTATATCAGCATTTTTTTTCTCCAGAAAATTAATCTGGCATGCATTTCCATGATTTCAATTGTTCTTTGAGTATTCGGTAGATAATTAACTGTACTTGGAACACCCCATTTCCTTACAAGACTCCACATGCCGCCCCCTTTAGGAGTGACATTTTCTACAGCAATGGTTCTCAACCTTTTTTCAGTGATGTGCCCCCTGTGAAAATGTTTTTAATTCAAGTACCCCCTAATTGGTTGAAAAAAAGAGATAAAGAAGTAAAATACAGCACTATGTCATCAGTTTCTGATTGATTAAATTGTATAACAGTGCAAAATATTGCTCATTTGTAGTGGTCTTTCTTGAACTATTTGGAAAAAAAGATATAAAAATAATTAAAAACGTGTTGGAAAATAAACAAGTGATTCAATTATAAATAAAGATTTCTACACATAGAAGTAATCATCAACTTAAAGTGCCCTCTTTGGGGATTGTAATAGAGATCCATCTGGATTAATGAACTTAATTCTAAACATTTCTTCACAAAAAAAGAAATCTTTAACATCAATATTTATGGAACATGTCCACAAAAAATCTAGCTGTCAACACTGAATATTGCATTGTTGCATTGTTGCATTGTAATGAATGGAATAGCCTACTTGATTTGATGTTCAGTTTATGAACTTACATTCATATTTTGTTTAAGTATTATTCAATAAATATATTTATAAAGGATTTTTGAATTGTTACTATTTTTAGAATATTTAAAAAAAATCTCACGTACCCCTTGGCATACCTTCAAGTACCCCCATTTGAGAACCACTGTTCTACAGAACTGCAACCCATTTCCCCGCATACACAGTGTGGATAAAGGCATGTAAAATTATTATTTTGATCATATTCAGAAATATTTATGGTCATATTACGATTTCATTTCTACACTTCCTTGTGGTCTACATAACATATAATAGTGGTTCATTGGTCAAACATTTGCATAGATTATGTTTTACAGACCGTTTTCAAGCTGTTTTCTTACCCTCTCTTCAGGAAGCGCCTTTTTTGGGGTGGTATTATTTCATGCCTCCACTTCGACTGTGTCTTCTCCCTGCCAGCCATGTTGTAGTTTTTAGCGCTTCCATATCGAGTCTACTGATATACGTTCAAAATACTTTGTATTATAGAATGTATGTGCATGTACAAGATAGTCTGCCCCACAACAAGAGGATGGAGAAAAATAAGGAGCTTATTGAGTATAGCAATGGCAGATTTGCGCAAAGATCTTTGGGTAAATTAGTACCTTATAAGGAGATATCGGTTGACATCACAGGGCAGAACACGTTACAGGCAAATTCCAAAACGGAATAATAATATAATAATATATATATACACCATTTCCCATGTTTTCCTATCTTTCCGTATGTCATGGGTATTGTTTTAAAGTCATGATTACATGTGTAATACTTTTTTAATTGCATGCCCTGTGTGTTCCAACCCTTGTAATGTCATGTCTGTGATCATTTAGTTATGTTTTGCTTGGTTTTTGGACACTTTTTAGTTCCTGTTTTCACTCCCTTGCTTTGTCACCATAGCAACCATTAGTTTCACCTGGTTCACATCCTCATGTCACGCACCTGTCTCACGTTTTCACATTTTGAGTCACACACCTGCTGTCACTAATCATGTCACTATTATTTAAGCTTCCAGTTGCCAGGCTGTCTTTCTGGCGACATCACTCTGCTTCATGCCATGTTTACGGTTTCATGCTTAGTTCACGCTGCTTGTTTCATAGTCCATGCTGACCTGTTCACGTCATCGCAAGTACGTTTTGTTTATTAATGCCACAGTTAGTGTCCTTTGTTTCATGTTCACAGTTAATTGCCTTTGTGCTAGTGTTTGGTTTCAGTAGTCAAATTTGTTCTCCGCCATTGTGCGCGCCTTTTGTTTGCTTCTTTTTTTGTAGTTATAGTGTTAAAATAAAAGATGTCATTACCGTCATGCCATGTCCAGTCCAAATCCTTTGCAGCATGGGAAAACAAACCACGCCAAAGTCCTAGTCCTGACATGTATAGCTGCTGGAAATGGTAATTTTTCTTGAGGACGAATAAAATATCATAGTTGTCTTTCAGCATTTTCTTAAATTAAATTCGAGCAATAAAACATCAGTAGAAGAGGACGCAAAATACAATACTGTACAATCCGCTGACCTTCTTTTTCTCTGCTCCGCAGTGGAGTTTGTGTCCCCTGCTGCAAGTGTAAAGTGGACCTATACTTTCGTGTTTATGCTACCAATACTATTAAGCTCCATAATTTAGCCACTGGTGTTTCAGCGCCAAGCCAGAGAGAAGCCGCATCCACGGAGGCAAAAAAGCTCCATTGCGCACGTCACTGAAGCCTCTGCTCCAAGAAGGAAACAAACCAACGTGAGACCACCGCGGAAAAATCTTGCACAACACTCAGTGTAGAGAATATCTTTCCGCAGTTTCTGACTCAGTCTTTCTCCCCTCAATGTTATGTTGCTAATTTCTTCAAATTCTGTGCAAAATAACAGATATTGGGAACAAGATGCTCTTAAAACACATATTCCACAACATGAAATGTCCTTCAGTCCGCCCACATTTTAGAGCTAAAAGTAGGTGTTTCAAAGTGTTCTGAAACTCACTAGAAAACAAGCCTAAAATCACTGCTGTCTCAATTTGGGGGAGTATTTTACCTGTAGACATCCTTTTTAGGTCAAGACCTATAAAAATAAGTGCCAATGTTGTCAGCATTAGAGGGGCCCTTGAAAATTCTCAGATCATATCTACTTGAGAAATTGTGAACACCAGAATGAGCAACATGTTTGAGATACGAGTCTGGCCCGACTCTTCCTTCCTTGGAATGAGAACAAAAGCATTATGTCTTAGAAAGTATTAGCCTTAGTAAAGATAGATTGATTACATTTTAATGAGGCTATCAGTCTTAAAAAAAAATGCTCCCTTCCCTTGACGATTGCTCTTTGACAGTGGTTCTTAAACTTGTTCCACAAAGTACCACCTCCGAAAACACTACTTGGCTCTCCAAGTACCACCATAATGACCAAGATTGAAATACAGTAGCAGAGTGGGCCCAAGTAGCCATTAAAAACAAGGCAGAGGTTTTAAAAACATGTATATTTAATATTTTTGGCCACACAGTGTGTATATTTTTAAATAAGTGATTATTTGCCGTACCACTAGATGAAGCCCGCATACCACTAGTGGTATGTGGGTTTCATCTAGTACCACCGTTTAAAAATCTCTGCTCTGTGAAGTAGCTTTTTGATTGAAGTTAAAGTTTAAGTACCAATGATAGTCACACACACACTAGATGTGGTGAAATTTGTCCTCTGCGTTTGACCCATCCCCTTGTTCATCCCCTGGGAGGTGAGGGGAGCAGTGAGCAGCAGCAGTGGCTACACCCGTGAATCATTTTGGTGATTTAACCCCCAATTCCAACCCTTGCTGCTGAGTGCCAAGCAGGGAGGTAATGGGTCCCATTTGTATAGTCTTTTGTATGACTCAGCCGGGGTTTGAACTCACGACCTACCGATCTCAGGGCGGACACTCTAACCACAAGGCTACTGAGCAAGTCATTGACCTGATATAAACTCTCCAAAAAGTTTACTTGCTGCTGTCATTCCTCAGGTTCTATTATGTAAAAATCTAAAATCAATCTCGACCTCTAAATCTACCAGGATGTTCCATGATTCACTTCTCTCCATTTGTTCTCAAAATGTCCATATATCACATCTGCGACTGGATATTCTTTTTTTTTTTTTTTAAACTATCAATCATGCACTGAAGAGGAAAGCAAAATGTACTTAAACGCATCTTGTATTGATCGATTGCGCTGCAGGAAGAGCCGCACATTTCACCAGCAGATATTGACAATGATATATCCCAAGCTTCTGTATTTTTAGATATTGATTAACCTCCATTGAGATTGAACTCTTTTATGTTGTTTTAAAAAAAAATGTTTGACTAGGGTGCCGTGCTATCTGTGATGACCACATTTTTTATTTGCGGTTTAAAAAGGCACATGGTCATTTGAACATTACGCACGGCGCCTGTCACTACGCTCGGTGTGCCACCTGAGGCCAGGAGGAAGCAAGGGCAAAAATGTAATATGCCCTCATGGAGAATACTTGCTGACAAAACCTGGATGTGGATAATGTGTGAAAATCTTTGCTGTCAGGGTACTAATGTTCCAAAGGAATACATGCTCTCGTATAGGTGATAATGATTAATGTGCACAATGTGTATTAATGGTAGATTAAATATGAAATTATTAATTTTCCAGAAATGATGTGATTTATTGTGCTAACAAATAACACCTATGTGAACTATTCAGGGGTGCATGAAAGGGACACAAAGCATCCTTCTGATTTTCAGCACAGTACTTGCGAACAAAAATATGCATACAGTATGTAACACAGCATAATTACTGTTTTCATCTCATGAATATTAAGCTGCCAAGAGAACCAATTATTCAATTGACATTTCTTTAGTCTGTGGTTGGAGCTAACATGTGCACAGAAAGACTCACTCAGTGATCGCACCGAGACACTCAAGACTATCGCAATGAAGAGCCAATTAACTGAGCATTGATTTTATGAAATGCAGTAAAGCGAATTCTGATTAATAAACCCCAAAACAAATTGAACATTGACTGAGATAGTACAACAGATCAAAGTAAAACATTATGTTCGGTTTTAGTTTCAGAAAAAAAAGAACGTCTGACCTCAGTTGGCCAACATTTATTTGGGCAACAAGGACAAGGAATAGCTGCCCTTTGACCAGCTAGGAAAATTAACGTGACGCAATGACTGTAGCCCTCAAAGACACTGACTGCATTAACAACATTGAGGGAAATAATGATTTGAACCCTTGCTGGTTTTTCTAAGTCTCCAGACAGAATTCATTTAATAATTAATTAATTCATTTGTATTTTAGTTAAAATAAGTGTTTGATCCCTAATCAAAACATGTCTTAGTAGTTGGTGGAGAAACCCTTATTTGCAGCCAATGATGTCAGATGTTCCTTGAATTTGGTCACTAGTGTTGCTCACATCTGAGAAGGGATTTTGTTCCACTGCTCTATTGTTTGGTACCTTTAAGTTCCAGCTCCCTCCACCAATTGTAGCTGTGTTGTCTCATTGACTGCAAGTCACAGTATAACAATAAATAAACCGTTAGCAATACATAACCATGCTCTATACTACTTGTCCACTTTAGCGTCAAGACTAAGATGGAGCCCATCCCAACTGACTGCATACAAACATAAATATGGTGTACAAATCGACTGGTCACCAACCAAGCACAGGGCAAACATAAATGAACAACCAACCACAGTCATAATTGGTACAATTTAGAGTCTCCAATGAGCCTAACACCCATGCTTTGGGGAGAGTGGGTGGAAGCCAAAGTACCCTGAGAAAACAGATGCCCACACAGGAAGAACATTCAAACTTTACACTTAGATGCCCAAGCGAGATTGAAAGCCTCACTCCCCTGACTGCATCCAACATGCTCAGTAGGGAAGTGAGCAATATTGCGCAAAAAATAAAGATATTTCACTAATATCTGTGTTCAATTTGATTACTATTTAACTGTATTTGCAGTTAGAAATATTGTCCAAAAAATGTATAAATAATTAACAATTGTTATTATATATATATTTTT
Source organism: Nerophis lumbriciformis (assembly GCF_033978685.3). Taxonomy (NCBI): domain Eukaryota; kingdom Metazoa; phylum Chordata; class Actinopteri; order Syngnathiformes; family Syngnathidae; genus Nerophis; species Nerophis lumbriciformis. Next base: position 34,375,578 of record NC_084549.2, read on the forward strand.
TTTTTAATTGAGCACTATTGTGCACCAATGTATTTATTTTACAATTATTTGTATTTTATTTTATTAAATTTTTAGACATGTTGCAGTTAGCAATACTTTGCAATAAAATAGTGAACAATTATAAACATTTTTTTATTATTTTTTCATTATATTTTTGTAGTTAGAAAACATTTTCAAAAAATAACTTATACAAATACTTTGAAATTGTTTGTATTTTATTCTATGATATATACAGTCGTGGTCAAAAGTATACATACACTTGTGCAGGACATAATGTCATGGCTATCTTGATTTTCCAATCATTTCTACAACTCTTATTTTCTTTGTGATAGAGTGATTGGAGCACTTACTTGTTTGTCACAAAAAACATTCATGAAGTTTGGTTCTTTTATGAATTTATTATGGGTCTACTGAAAATGTGACCAAATCTGCTGGGTCAAAAGTATACATACAGCAACATACATTATCAGTTTTGGTGATGTAGAAAAGTTACAGTCAAATCAAATTAGCTTCATGGCATGGCTTCTTAACTTCATGTGAGTGATTATGATTGACGACACCTGTTGACCTCTCGGAGCCTATTTAAATAGGGCTCATGTGATGCAGTCATTAGACTCGGTTACAAACACGACAATGGGAAAGCACAGATCTGAAAAAACGAATCATTGACTTGAACAAGTCAGGAAAGTCACTTGGAGCCATTTCAAAGCAGCTTAAGGTCCCAAGAGTAACACTGCAGACAGTTGTTCATAAGTATAAAGTGCATGGCACAGTTTTGTCACTGCCACGATCAGGAAGAAAACGCAATCTATCACCTGCTGCTGAGAGAAAATTGGTCAGGATGATCAAGACTCAACCAAGAACCACCAAAAAGCAGGTCTACAATGAATTGGAAGCTGCTGGAACACAGGTGTCAGTGTCCACAGTGAGGCTACCATGCAAGAAGGAAGCCCTTTCTCCAGAAGCAACACCTTAAGGCTCGTCTAAAGTTTGCTGCTGATCACATGGACAAAATATAAGACCTTCTGGAGGAAAGTTCTGTAGTCAGATGAAACAAAAATTGAGCTGTTGGGCCACAATACCCAGCAATATGTTTGGAGAAGAAAAGGTGAGGCCTTTAATCCCAGGAACACCATCCTACCATCAAGCATGGTGGTGGTAGTATTATGCTATGGGCCTGTTTTGCTGCCAATGGAACTGGTGCTTTACAGACAGTAAATGGGACAATGAAAAAGGAGGATTACCTCCAAATTCTTCAGGACAACCTAAAATGATCAGCCCGGAGGTTGGGTCTTGGGCGCAGTTGGGTGTTCCAACAGGACAATGACCTCAAACACACGTCAAAAGTGGTAAAGGAATGGCTAGATCAGGCTCGAATTAAGGTTTTAGAATGGCCATCCCAAAGTCCTGACTTAAACCCCATTGAGAACATGTGGACAATGCTGAAGAAACACGTCCATATCAGAAAACCAACAAATTTAGCTGAACTGCACCAATTTTGTAACGAGGAGTGGTCAAAAATTCAACCAGAAGCTTGTGGATGGCTACCAAAAGCGCCTTATTGCAGTGAAACTTGCCAAGGGACATGTAACCAAATATTAACATTGCTGTATGTATACTTTTGACCCAGCAGATTTGGTCACATTTTCAGTAGACCATAATAAAGTCATAAAAGAACCACACTTCATGAATGTTTTTTGTGACCAACAAGTATGCGCTCCAATCACTCTACCACAAGAAAATAAGAGTTGCAGAAATTATTGGAAACTCAAGACAGCCATGACATTATGTTCTTTACAAGTGTATGTAAACTTTTGACCACGACTGTATCTGCACATTTGTCCAGACCATCAACATCACAAAAACATTTTTTGCAACATTGTTAACTACAAATAGTAAAATAAAATACAAATAATTGTAAAATAGTTTGTATTCTGTTTTTTTGTGTGGATGGATGTGAAGAAATAATTTCCCCATTTGAGACATTATGGCATCAGTGGAAACCCAGAATGATCAAGTCAGCTTTCATCATCGTCCATGAATAAGGAAGTCGCTAGTTAACAGATTGTTAATAGTTCATACTCATGTTGTTGTTGTTTTTTAACTGTATGCCAGCAAATCTACAGGTGGCCTAAGGCTTATGCACAGCACTGGATACAAACTCTGTGGGTGCAGTGTTCTCCATGGAAATGCAGAATTTATGTTTTGTAATAAAAACAACACGAGTTGTCAACAACATGATCTGTCGTCACAACACATCAAGATATCTGACGAGACTCATTTACTGCGCACTGAGGGAAGGAGACAGCAAAACTCAATTCATTATCGCAATAAAGTACTTAATATCTGCACACTTGAGGCAGATTTCAGGGGTCTGCTCTTGATGACGACAATAATAATACTGTTTTTTCAAACAGCAAATCAGTCACCAATGTGAATCATGCAGTGCGCACATAAAAGCGGAAATAGCAGAATGAATACCCTTTGACGTTCCATTACTCAGACCCCATGAGTGCACCACATGAGTCTCTTCTTGGCTATTTAATCCTTTTAGGGAGGGAGTGACATTGCCGAGCCCAAGGACACGTTTTAATGATAATGTACACAAGCTATTTAGACAATGCCCAAACAAACTCACAATCAGAGGAGCCGATTTGGGACTTTTTATGCGGGAGGGCAGAAGGTGACTCAGCTACCAGGATGTTTAAGGCTTGCGATTCATTCAAGAGGAAAATCAATATACGACAGAGTTATAATGCAAACCAGCCTCCTTACCTCCAGGTCATTCAATTAATAATGCAGCTTGCCTGAGAGTTAGCCTTACTAAGCTCCAATATAGGCTGTCTCGTCTACTTTACATAATAGTAATATGGACGTTACACTTTATTATATGATATTTATGTTAGCGTTTCAGCCTCACTGTCAGAAAGTCAAGGGTTCAAATCGCCGCTCCCAATGCATGTGGGTGTTTTCTCTGGGTAAACCACACTACCAAAAAACATGCACAATTCTGTAGGCCAGGGGGCAGAGATCTTTTTGGCTAAAAAGAGCCATGAAATCCAAATATTTTCAAATGTATTTCCATGAGAGCCATATAATATATTTTAACACCGAATACAACTAAATGCGTGCATTTTTAAGTAAGAACAATATTTTTACAGTATATTACATCTCTTATTCGTTGTAATAACATTGTTATTCTGAAGCTAAACAATAATAATTAAAATACTTCTTACCATTAATGCTACTTCTTGAACAGGTGTGGTAGACAACGGATGGATGGATTAAAATGCATGAGAATGTTTTATATTTTGAACGTTGTTGTTGTTTGAACACTGCAATTACCAGCGGATATATTTATTATTCTCATTGTGTTAAGCAATGTCAGCTAAGATTCATCTGAGAGCCAAATGCAGTCATCAAAAGAGCCACATCTGGCTCAAAATAATAATAATAATAATAATAATAATAATGAATTACATTTGTAACACACTTTGCATTTGTTAAAATCTCAAAGTGCTACAAAATATAAAAAAAGTTTAAAAAAAAATAAAAATGAAAAGTTAGAATATATAATAGAAAATAAAAATACAATAGAAATAAAAACATGAAAAACACTAGATAAAACATAAAAACATAGATAAAATATAAATAAAAACATGAAAGCACTGGAGCCATAGGTTCCCTACCCATGTTGTAGGCTAACCCCAACTCTCATTTGTTCACATGGTGTGAATATGAGTGCTAGTGTTAGTGTTTCCCCCCTCAGGTGGTGTCGGCTCCAGCCCATCTGGGGTGACCCCAGTGAGGAAGAGTGGTATAGAAAATAAATGAATGAATATGAATATGTGATTTATTCTTGCAACCTGTTTGCTTCTCATGCTGGAGTCACTTGAGTGCTGTCCATGGTGCTGAAATGATAGCGCGCTCTCTGGTGGTGAGATGTTGTCAATGCAGCACATGGGAGTCTATTCAGTGATAAGATGCCACGTGTTGTACAATAATACATGATATACATTTTGCTGTGATCATCATGTGAATGAATAGAAGGGGGGAGAAGTAAAAAATACAAATTAAGACTTACGCAAAAACTCCAAAGAGCAGAACTCGGATGCCAACCTCCAAAAGCAGATCCCGTATTGGTTTCCTGCTATCAGGCTGTGACACGTTCATTGTTCTCACACAATCCGTCACCAAAGGTCCGGTCTTGGTCCACTTTTCAGTGTTTCACTTTTGTAATCCACGGCGGGGAAAAAAATAAAAATAGAGGCTGAACGAGCGTGTTCTCACTAGCAGCGCGCCTCCATGGCGACACCTGAAGCCTCCTTCGCTTTTCTTCGTCTTCGAAACGATCCTCCGCCAGTCTACGGCTGGATGTCTTTGGCGACAGGCGACACTTTGTCAACTTTGACTTCACTTCCTTCACTACGAGCTTGACGCTGCAAGGCGGAGTTTAGGTAGAGCTGCTGGCTGATAGTGACAACGAAAATGCAAAGTTAAAAGTCTCTCTCTCTCTCTCTCTCTCTCTCTCTCTCTCTCTCTCTCTCTCTCTCTCTCTCTCTCTCTCTCTCTCTCTCTCTCTCTCTCTCTCTCTCTCTCTCTCTCTCTCTCTCTCTCTCTCTCTCGTTGTAGACCCCTGAAATTAGTCATTGGTTAAATTGTAAATTTAACCAAAATTAAGATTTTCAGCACAATCCCATTCAAGATCAATCAATCAAAGTTTATTTATATAGCCCTAAATCACGAGTGTCTCAAAGGGCTGCACAAGCCACAACGACATCCTCGGTTCAGGTCCCACATCAGGGCAAGATAAAAACTCAACCCAATGGGATTACAATGACAAACCTTGGAGGGGACCGCAGATGTGGGGAGCCTCGCCCCCTGGGCGACCGGTGCAATGGACGTTGAGTGGATCTAGATCATAGTATGAGAGTCCAGTCCATAGTGGGGCCAGCCGGAGATCGTCTTGGGTGGAGACAAGTCAGCAGCGCAGAGACGTCCTCAGATGAGTGATCCATCCCGGGTCCCGACTTTGAACAGCTAACGTCTCATCTGTGGTCACCTAATCTTTCCCCCCCCCCACCCCCCCCACCCCCCTCTCCACAAAGGAGAGTGGGGCAGAGCATAAAAGAGACGGCAGATCAACTGGTCTAAAAGGACCAGACAAAAGAGCAGACAAACATTACGGGTCTGCCAACTTCCGGTGCCCCTTACAAAAAAGGTGAGAAACAGCTAAACGCTGGGGAGGGATGGTGGTGGTGGTTGTTGATAAAAAAAAATATTCAGTCTAAGCCTGGGCCCCTGGAGAGGGGGGTCCAGACTGAGGCCAAGGGGGAAAAAAACCTCATAGCCATAGCACACATAAACATGTGTGTAAGAGGGAAACATCAAACATCAAAGTGTCATGTCTGTGTGATCATGTTTTGTTTTAGTCATGTTCGGTTTTGTTTTTGGACTTTTTGTGCACTTTTGTTTGTTTTTGTCACCATAGCAACCATTAGTTTTCACCTGTCACGTCATGCACCTGTTTCACGTTTTGAGTCACTCACCTGTTTTCACTAATCAAGTCTGTAGTATTTAAGTTCATTGTTTTCAGTTTGTCTTTCGGGCGACATCCCACATTTATGCTCTGTACATTCCTGACACTTGTTTTCATGTCCATCTTTCATGCTGCTACTTTAGTCCAACCCAAGTAAGTTTTTGTTTATTAATGCTGTAGTCTTTTGGTTTCATAGTTTGTTCTCCGCCACTGTGCGTGCTTTTCGTTTGTACTTTTTTTTTGATAGTAATAAACAATCATGTACTTACATTCCCGTCTCGCCCGAGCCAACTTTCCGTTGCCTCCCGGAAAAACAAAACCCAAGGACCAAGTCTTGACACAAAGAAATTTTCTACATACAGCTACAAAAGTAAAACAACAACAAAAATAAAACAAATAAAAAACATATACACTGCGGTGGCCTCTGCGGTGTTCCAACCCATCGTCTGCTGGGGTGGGAGAAAGCATGGCAAGAGACAGGAGCAGACCCAACAAAGCAACCAAGAGAGCCGACTCCACCCTCGGCCGCCCACTAACTCTCGGCCAGTGTACAGTCCGCATGGATGAGCGAGGACACGTCCAAGGAGACCGAGGTGTCCGATACCTGCTCATTCAGACAAGACACTGTGAAGTAATCTATTTATTTATTTATATATGCACCTTATTGCTTTTTTTATCCTGCACTACCATGAGCTAATGAAATTAAATTGTGTTCTTATCTGTACTGTAAAGTTCTAATTTGAATGACAATAAAAAGGTCTAAGTCTAAGTCTAAGTCTAAACCAAAAGGCAAAACAAAACAAAACCCACATGAAAACAAGAGGGAAACATCAGGGACAAAAAAGGACGACACAAGAGCACAGAGCTCCTGCCAACAGCAGCCATCTTGGAAAAAAAAAAAGTAATACTACTTTCAGACAACTTAATGAAAATGCAAATAAATGTTTGTTTTTTTTCAATACTACCAAGACATTCTTTTAAATTCCTCACCACTCACATACAGTGTTAACACCCTGGTTAAAAAGTGATCTGTTTGCTTAGTCAATTTTTACAGGTGAGTTGACCTTTACACCAGGTGAGGCATTGATGCCTTCGGAGGGTTTTTAAAACTTACATTTGTATGCTCAAGTTGCTCATTAAGAAGATATCAAGAAAAATTAGAGAGTCATACACTTTCATAAAAATGTTGTCGTTAATTTGTACGTGGTCCCATTTACTGCTTTGAAAAGGGTAAATAAAAAACAGAATTTTGGAGTCTTTCATTTCTCCTTCTGTATTTATATGTGAAATACATGCAGTATCCTTCATGAAAAGGTACTTTGAATCTGTTTTGTCTGAAATTCCAGTTTCGAGAAGTATTTGTATAATCGTCCATTTTGGCAAACACATTAATTAATTAATTAATCATTGAATCATTCTTTCAGCAGAGCATTATTATGAAATATTTCATCTGACAAACCCCCACAAATGCAGGCCTCTTCCCCGATAGCCCATGCAGAGCACTAAAAGAGGCTCTTTAACAAAGAGCCTAAAGTGTCTTTTGTCTGTATTTATGGTCCGATTAACAAGAATAATGATATCACACTTACCGGTACATTAAAAACATTAAACAGGCTGAAGATTCTACCGTGTAAAAACTAGAAGTTCATAGTGACAAGCAGACCAGCCCTCATTCTCTTCGGTTTCCACACATGATAGACAAGAACGAGGAGCGGCACATTATACCCTGAAGCCTCATATCAGGTTTGTGTGCAAATTTACGGAATATTACCGAAGTAAATGTTAAAAACCAATCATACAGAAAATGTATTTATAATTTAAAATATAGGACAAATTATTTTCATGTTGTTATTAAATGTTTTGATATTGTAACATTACAAGTAAGGTTCTGCATCACCTGCCTACCCTGACCGCACGTTCCAATATTCACTTGTTGTATCGGTACAGTGGGAGAAGGAGACGGCATGGAGTCAGGGACCTCGTTAGCTTGCAGCCTGTTTATTGAAATATATAAATGAAGTGTATGACTAATCCAAACGTATACGGTGTGACTATGTGTAGCGATTATATGTGGAGTGTTACCGGGTGGTGTTGAAGGTGCGTGTTGAGATCGGTGCGGAAGTCCAGAAAGGGCAAGGCAGGCTCAGAGGTCCAGGGACATGCAGGTGGTCAGGGGCTGGAGCAAGGCGTCGTTGTCCGGGGGCAGCCGTGAGGTCGAGATCCAGGAAGGCAGCAGGAAGTCCAGAGGGGATCCGGGGAGACAAGACACACAGCTCGAAACCAGGGGATGACGAAGGGCTGCTGGATGGCGACACAAGACAAGACACAATGAGCACAACGGAGGGGAAACACAAGGAGCGAGGAAGCACATATGCAAGGAAGCTAGCGACGTGTAAGGCTTACTGTACATGTACAAGTAGCTACGTTCTGGCACTGGAACGCAGGACACGCTGGCTTATGAAGGCAGGGATCTCATCAGTGTCACCACACAAATTCATGCACAAGTTGATTAGGTAAGATTATATATATATATATATATATATATATATATATATATATATATATATATATATATATATATATATATATATATATATATATATATATATATATATACACACAAATTACAAGGGTAATCGCTCCCGTAAGGAAGCTTTTATAGGGGAACTGGCACTGCACTTTTTCGGGAATTTTGCCTGTATCTTTCACAATCATTATGAGCTTGTGTGGCTATGTTGACATCATCGACTAGTGAACTGCTTCCTCGCCTCGGTGCTCGTGAACGTTTATTATCGTTCATAAATTATGCCTCTCACCTGGATAGTAGAAGGGTAAGGACGCATTCCGACAATTTGGTAGACTTTGACAGCCAATTTTAAACCCGGCAACAGCAAGAACAACACAAAAAGACATTTGGTTGCAACCCCCTTTTATTCGTGAGGATTATGAGTCATTCTTCATTTAAACGGGAATATAGCAAGATGCCATCAGTCGGCATCCTAATGACAGCAGACATTGTACAGTAAGTGATGTTTTATTATGTTTGTTGGATCTCAAGAAGTCTGCAGTGAGTAATAGTCAGTGATGTTGTCGAAAAAAAAGCGAACATTATGATGCATTTTTTAAATTAATGTGCAGCGTATGCATAAAATTAGCAAAATACGTAAATATTAAATGTTATTTAAAATATGTCTGTTGCTACATTACATATATACTTACATCATGTGTATAAAATCTTAATGGAGGTGTTTAGAAGTAGAGATGTTCGATAATATCGGCCTGCCGATATTATCGGCCGATAAATGCATTAAAATGTAATATCGGAAATTATCGGTATCTTTTTTTTTATTATCGGTATCGTTTTTTTTACACTTAAAATTAGTGCACCAACCCAAAAAACCTTCCTACCCCATTTACACTCATTCACACAGAAGGGTTGTTTTTTTCTGTTATTAATATTCTGGTTCCTACATTATATATCAATATATATCAATACAGTCTGCAAGGGATACAGTCCGTAAGCACACATGATTGTGCCTGTTGCTGGTCCACTAATAGTATTAACCTTTAACAGTTAATTTTACAAATGTTCATTAATTACTAGTTTCTATGTAACTGTTTTTATATTGTTTTACTTTCTTTTTTATTCAAGAAAATGTTTTTAATTTATTTATCTTATTTTATTGTATTAATTTTTTTTTAAAGTACCTTATCTTCATTATACCTGGTTGTCCAAATTAGGCATAATAATGTGTTAATTCCATCCATCCATCCATCCATCCATCCATTTTCTACCGCTTATTCACTTTGGAGTCGCGGGGGGCGCTGGAGCCTTTCTCAGCTACAATCGGGTGGAAGGCGGAGTACACCCTGGACAAGTATCGGTAATTAAAGAGTTGGACAATACCGGAATATCGGATATCGACAAAAAGCCATTATCGGACATCCCTATTTAGAAGTGTTTTTAAGGGTTTTACAGAATAGCGCGACTCCTTTAGGATCCATTGTAAGCATTTATTTACTATTTAGAATGCATAAAAACACAAATGTGTTCTTCTCTTACATAAGGACTGTGAATGATGGGCACAATTACAAAACAAAGAGCAGTTCCACTTTCCGTTGGTCAGTATTTAAAAGTTGAGATGCTTTATGATAAAAAATAACGCACCAATATTTTGCACATGCTAAAAAATCAATCACCCCCAGATCTTCTATAGTCCTAAATCCGCCCCTGGTAAAAAAAAAACGGAAGAAAATAAGATAACTGAGCGAAAAAGCTAAGTTGCAAAAGAATCCAAGAAATGAGCTAGGAATAAGAAATACTTGAAGAGCATTGGTGTGGTTTAGGTCCATGAAAGATCCCCCAACTGCAGTTATGTGCCAAGTAGATGATGGTGATTGCAGACACCTGTGCTCAGTTACTCCCATCTTCCAGCGGCTTCATGGCAACTCAAAGGGGCGGGATAAAAGAGCAAGAACAAAAACCATAAAAAGCAGGTAGACCTATTAAATACACACATGCAACAAACTTTATGAACAACATTTTTGTACAACAATATTTCCTGAAACGGCTCATCTTCATTTTCCACTCAAATCATTTTTGTAGTACGTTGAGCCCATAATGGTAGTATTCACACTGAATTACAATAAAATATCTAATCAAAAATGTTTGTTACAGTTCCCTGCCCTTCCCTCATGTTTTAAACTGTGTTGCTTCAGAATAAGTGAAAGCGTTTTTAACTTTTTCTTTTGTAATTCGTAAAAAATAATGTTCTTTACAACACCACAGAAAATAGAAGCACACTATTACCTGCTATATATCTGTAGTTGTCACGGCGCAAGCGCATGCCGCCACGCATTCCTCAATGAGCTTGCGGAGCGCGCATTGCGACACACTCATCTCCTGCTGCAGCCGGCGGCTGCAGTCAATCAGCAATACACACCTGTCACTAATGAGAAAACCTGCCTTCATAAGCCTGCACAACCTGCTAACCCGTGCCACAACATAGCTACCTGTCCTGTACAGTAAGCCAAACCAGTCTAGCTCTATACATACCCTCTCTCTGTGCTTCTTCCCCCCGTCGTATTGATTGTCTCGTGTCCCCCTTGTCGTTCCAACAGCAGACCTCCGTTCCCGCGTGACGAGCAGTGTGTCTCGTTGCCCCGCGTTCCCTGTTTCCCTGACTGCCTCGTGGATCTCGACCTCCCGCCTGGACACGGACCTTCGACGCCTCGCTATAGCCCCCGACTTCCTGCCTGCTCACGGACCTCCGAGCTCTGCCTTGACCCTCTTGATCTTCCACCTATCGCTCAACACTACCGGTAACACTCAACAGCTAATCACCACACATAGTCATACACCACACACATTTTGGAGTTATTACACACTTAATTTCTGAATATTATATATTGTGCATATATAATAAATAACATAGAGCTAAATACGACTTCCCTGTTGTCTGTGCCGTCTCCTCCTCCCGTACACGTAACAGTAGTTGCAATATACTTTAAAATGTCTGTTGATTATCAGCCAAACGCTTGTCCTCATTAGAGTCACGGTTTAACTGGAGCTATAACTTGAAGCAAGTAGTGGGGTACAACCTGGACTGGTTGGGAGTACCGTATTTCCTTGAATTAGCCCCGGGGCGGTAATTAATTTAAAACCTCTTCTCACTCCGGCGCTTACCAAAGGCATGCGGTAAATTTAGGCCTACGCTTATAAATTTGTGTGTGATGTAAGGATACCATCATGAAAAGCACATTTAATAAAAAAACGTTATTATGGTCTTACCTTTACTTATAAATGAAGTCCATGCGCCGCTCCTTCTGAACAAAAGCATCGATAACTTGTTTATATAAGTCTTCCTTATCTTTCTTCAGTTTTAAAAGTCTCTCTGTCTCGATGGAGAGCTTCCTTTAATTATTACCTCCTGCTTCGATTGAAAGTCCAGTTTAGAAAACTGTTGTTGTCACTTATTCTGCAGCCGAGTAGTCGCAAGAATGATCCCTAGGATCACTAGCGCCCTCTACCACCATGAGGCGGGAGTCATTTAATGACTCATATTTGACACACGCAGGTATATTAATAAAACATGTTTACTGTTCTTTTTAGCATATCCAATAGCTTGGACCTTAATTCCTACTGAATAGCTCTTTATCTTCTTCCCTTTATGCGATTTTAAATTATTGAAATTAGCCTCCTCCATTTTGGAAAATGATGCCTTGAAAGGTGAAGTGTCACTCGTGACGTGACGAGTTTGACCCGGCGGTAAAACAAGGCATTTGCTAATTATTCTGCGAAACGAGTTTGACCCGGCGGTAAAACGAGGCATATGCTAATTATTCTGCGAAACAAGTTTGACCCGGCGGTAAACCGAGGCATGCGCTAATTATTTTGCTAAACAAGTTTGACCCGGCAGTAATTGTAAGCATGCGCTAATTCTAAGCATGCGCTAATTATTTTGCGAAACGAGTTTGACCCGGCGGTAAAACGAGGCATGCGGATAATATATACAATTCAAGGAAATACGGTAAATCACAAGTTCAAATAGACAAAAAAAAACATACACCTAAAAAATAATATTGTTCTCCAATTAGTCTAACGTGTATGTTTGTATGTATGATATCTAAAATGTTTTTCCCACAAGAAAATGGAGTATAGGATTAAAAGTTTATTTTTTTCCGACACTAAATCGTTCCAACGTGCTATACTGCAATGCAACTTTGTTAAGCATGTTCTAATCTACTGTAAATAAAGAAAACCTCTGCCATGACCATTGTAAACCACAAACCGAAGCTGTTTTATTAGCCTTTATTTAACCAGGTAAAATCCCATTGAGATCAAAGATCTCTTTTCCAAAGGAGACCTGGCCAAGAGGGCAGCAGCAAGGTTACATTAAAAACAGTAAACAAATACATAAAACATCACATTTACAACATTAAAACTTGCTCACATGACACATGTGCATACAGACAAGGTAGACTGCAGTCCTTTCACAGAAGCTTTAAACTCATTCAACGTAACTACGGTTTGAAGTTTAATGTTCGATTGTAGGTTATTCCAAGCCTTCGGTGCTGAAAACCTAAATGCTTTCTTGCCCAGTTCAGTTATTACTTTGGGGACGACAAATTGCAGAACATTCATTGAACGAAGATTGTGAAATGAATGTGACACACATTTCGAGTGTGTGTTCTTGTTTGGTTATTGTAGCACAGCAGAGAAGCAGATTTACAAAAACAAGTCTAGTCATCATAGCCGATCACACCTCAGTGCATACTTCTCCCACTGAACAGTAACTGACTCACAGTAAATATGACGTAAACAAGGGAGCGTTGCCACAAGGTAAGCTACGGTGTCTTTGAAACAGGATAAACCATGACTGTGGTGCTTCTTAGGAGCCCTGTTGACTGTTGCCTTCCCTCCTCCCGAGTATGCAGACTCTTATCTCCGCAGGGTCTGCAAAGTCAGAACTTGATGAAGGAACCTTGGCAGGAGCTGCCCTGCGGGCCAGCATTTTGTGGACACATGAATATTTTATGCTCCATAAAACTTGTTTTCGTGGCTCACTCTCTAAACAATTGTGTACAGTATGCATTATGTTTTATTGCGAATATTGATTCTAATTGCATTACTTATTTTACATCATTTATTCGCAATTCTATTTAAATTACCGTTCCTCTTAACCACCAATGCAACGTAAATTCAATTGTTGTTGTTGCACACATTCTTGGTCATAACCATGATTCTTAAGGAAAAACTCTGCAGGCCTAAATTAGCATGAATGCATTTATGTTATTTACAAGATTCCCCATTAGCGAGATTCCTAATTTAGATTAAAATAAATATACAAAGGCAGGCTTCCGTTTTTTTGTTTTTTTTGAGGTGAAGTGTAGTTTTGAGCGAATAAATACCAGAAAACAAGAAGAAACATGAAATGACTCCAAGGTGAGATGAAACTTTAAAGCTGCCTGGCAGCATTCAGCCCCTCAGCTCATGACAAGTTTATTTCCAGCTATCAATGTGCTTTTACCTCCCAGCATAACAGGGCTCATGACTCTGATGATACATTTTGTTTGCAGGTTTACATTACCAGACATGAAAAAGCATCCGCACAAAACAACACCATCATTTAATAAACACTGTACATTACAATGTATGCTTTCTCCCAGCTTCAAGCCTTAATGCCAGAGCAGCCATACTTGCTTTATTCATCTCTTTCATTCAATTACAACCACAATACCTTTCATCGTGTCTTCCAATATATATTCTGACATACCGTGTGACTCATGTTTAATATTTCAACAAATGAAAGTGAAATTAAAGAAAGTACTTGTGATCACTGGCATGCATTAGGGAGCACACACAATCCAGTGTTGAGGGTATCCTCGCAGACAAAATGATTCATCACGCTGCAGAGGGATTAGTTCAATAGACTCCTCTCTCTGTTCATTAGACTGTGGCAAGTTTTTCCTGGAGAGTGTTACTCACACATGCTTTATGCAATTATGCAGCTACGTATTTCTTCAGCTTAGTGGTACAATTAACTAGATTTGTACAGCCATGATGTTATTTTCAGTTAAATCAAAACTGGGATCATATCATATACATCTGTTAGGTTTCTGAAATTATGTATACAATATACACTATATTGCCAAAAGTATTGGGCCACCTGCCTTGACTCACATATGAACTTGAAGTGCCATCCCATTCCTAACCCATAGGGTTCAATATGATGTCGGTCCACCTTTTGCAGCTATTACAGCCTACTCAGTGGCCTAGTGGTTAGAGTGTCCGCCCTGAGATCGGTAGGTTGTGAGTTCAAACCCCGGCCGAGTCATACCAAAGACTATAAAAATGGGACCCATTACGTCCCTGCTTGGCACTCAGCACCAAGGGTTGGAATTGGGGGTTAAATCACCAAAAATGATTCCCGGGCGCAGCACCACTGCTGCCCACTGCTCCCCTCACCTCCCAGGGGGTGATCAAGGGGATGGGTCAAATGCAGAGGACAAATTTCACCACACCTAGTGTGTGTGTGACAATCATTGGGACTTTAACTTTAACTTTAACTTTAACTCTTCTGGGAAGGCTGTCCACAAGGTTGCGGAGTGTGTTTATAGGAATTTTCGACCTTTCTTCCAAAAGCGCATTGGTGAGGTCACACACTGATGTTGGTCGAGAAGGCCTGGCTCTCAGTCTCCGTTCTAGTTCATCCCAAAGGTGTTCTATCGGGTTCAGGTCAGGACTCTGTGCAGGCCAGTCAAATTCATCCACACCAGACTCTGTCATCCACATCTTTATAGACCTTGCTGTCATGTTGGAAGAGGAAGGGGCCCGCTCCAAACTGTTCCCACAAGGTTGGGAGCATGGAATTGTCCAAAATGTTTTGGTATCATGGAACATTCAAAGTTCCTTTCACTGGAACTAAGGGGCCAAGCCCAACTCCTGAAAAACAACCCCACAATATAATTCCTCCTCCACCAAATTTCACACTCGGCACAATGCAGTCCGAAATGGACTGTTCTCCGGGCAACCTCCAAACCCAGACTCGTCCATCAGATTTCCAGATGGAAAAGCGTGATTCATCACTCTAGAGAACGTGTCTCCACTGCTCTAGAGTCCAGTGGCGACGTGCTTTACACCACTGCATCCGACGCTTTGCATTGGACTTGGTGATGTATGCCTTAGATGCAGCTGTTCGGCCATGGAAACCCATTCCATGAAGCTCTCTGCGTACTGTACGTGGGCTAATTGGAAGGTCACATGAAGTTTGGAGCACTGTAGCAACTGACTGTACAGAAAGTCGGCGACCTCTTTGCAGTATGCGCTTTCAGCATCCGTTGACCCTTCTCTGTCTATGTGGCCTACGATTTCGTGGCTGAGTTGCTGTTCTTCCCAAACTCTTCTTTTTTCTTATAATAAAGCTGACTTTGGAATATTTAAGAGCGAGGAAATTTCACGACTGGATTTGTTGTACAGGTGGCATCCTATGACAGTTCCACACTGGAAATCACTGAGCTCCTGAGAGCGGCCCATTCTTTCACAAATGTTTGTAGAAACAGTCTCCATGCCTAACTGCTTGATTTTATACACCTGTGGCCGGGCCAAGTGATTAGGACACCTGATTCTGATCATTTGGATGGGTGGCCAAATACTTTTGGTAATAAAGTGTATGTTGTTTTTTCATTCATCACATGTCCCTTTGGGGTCCTATAAGCTTATCCCAGTTGCCTTTGACTGGTCGCTGTGGACGTATCAGACTCTTTGTGGTTGTAAAGTACCAAACCCTGCGCTTTGTAGAACGTTACAGCTAATTTATGGATTTTTCTGTCTTCACAAGCTGCACATTCCGCCAATAATATTAGCCTAGTCACATCAGACCAATGAAATTGACGAACGAGTCACAGTGGACCAATGAAATTGTTCACATTGAATCAAACACACTCACACAATCATTCAGTCAGCCATAGCCACACGGCATAGCCCCAAATCTGAAAATGATCATGTTTAAATATTCCATGCGTCTTGCAGACGTGTGCAGCCAATAGGTGGGTGTTACGTTCCCTGATGGCTCAGCATCTAGGGACTATAGGGGAACGCAACATAAAAGTGTATAAACCAAATGAGTTGTAAAAAAAGACACCGAAGCCAAAAATTGAAAACAAAAACTAGTGTTATTGAAAAGTAACCAATGGGGGGGGTTACAACAAGACACAACACTAGCCTAGCTTGGGAATACAGGTGCTGTCAAAGAAATGAACAAAACATACCAAAATACACCTCTAGAAAAGAAAAGGTAAGCTGACTAACTGAAGCTATTTAATTAGCACAAACCAAAAACCTACCTATCTACTCTAGCCAAAGAGGGGGTCCAAAACATACAAGGGTGACAGCCACCACTAAGCCTGGTGTCTCTATACACAAACAAATCCTACGTGTGTAGTGTATAGAGGCCTCTGTCTTACCTTTCCCAAGACTAGGCTACAGATACTTACAAAAGTTTAAAGGTCAAGAAAAATGAAGACAAAAAAAAACAACAGGTGGCACAAGTGTAGCAAAAAGCTTAACAAAAATGATTACCAAACAAGATAGCGCCAAAGACAAAGTAGTGTCTCTCAAAGTTCCACACCACATGTCAGAAAAAGAATCCCCCCTTGATCCAGTGGTGAGCAGGTGATTTTAAACAGGCTGGGAGGATGAATGGTGGTCCGGGATTGGCTGGCTGATTAACAGGTGAAACGAGGAGCAGCTGGGAACAGGAACCGGTTGATTGGCAGCGAATGAGTGTGACCTGTACAAATAAATAGAAGAAGAAACACAAAACAAACAAACCACCACTACGTGGAACGTAACACGCCCACCAACAAAAATGAACATAATTGTTCATTCAAACAGGTCGTTATATCCACGGTTACATTGGAAAAAAATAAAAAATAAAAAAAAATAAAAATAAAAAAATTATATATATATATATATATATATATATATACACACATACATACATACACATTAATTCACCCACACTCGGGACAAGGTGTCAGCCATTACATTTTCTGACCCTTTTTTGTGTTTAATTTCTAAATTAAAGTTTTGCACAATGAGTGCCCAGCGCATCAGCCTTTGGTTTTGATTATACATTCGGTGCAGAAATGTTAACGGGTTGTGATCTGTATAAACAATCACAGGAACAGAACTAGATCCTACATATACTTCAAAGTATTGCAAGGCTAATAATAATGCTAATGCTTCCTTTTCGATGGTGGAGTAGTTTATTTGGGGTTTAGTGAACTTCCTTGAAAAGAAACACACGGGGTGATCAATCCCATCCGCACTTTCCTGCAGCAACACCGCACCAGCCCCTAACGCACTCGCGTCAACCTCTATTTTGAAAGGCTGGGCAAAGTTGGGAGCAGCCAAAACTGGAGCACTGCAGAGCAAAGCTTTACAGCTGTCAAAAGCCTTCTGACACTCCAAGGACCAGTTAAACACGCGGGAGGAACTTAACAAGTTTGTTAGAGGGGCCACAACAGTGGAGAAATTCTTACAGAAACTACGGTAGTAGCCAGCCATACCGAGAAATCTGCGGATTTCCCGCTTGGACGTAGGGGCAGGAAATTCAGAGATGGCCGCTATTTTGGCCTCTTGAGCCTTACCGGTCACTTTACTCTGCAGTAAAGTTGCCCAAATATCCTTAGGCCAGCGTAGAGCCGTAGCAAGTCGTTCAAATGTCTGAAAGTATGCATCCACCTCGGTTTCCCTGAATTCTGGAATACACACTTGTCTCCTGATATCATATGTATCTAATATAGGTGTGGGATTACTCTGAGCGGTAGACTGCACAGCAGCCATTTCCAGCTCCAGCTTTCTCAGCCTTATCTTAGTGTCAGCCTCAATTTTAGCAATTGTTAGCTGATGTTCAAACGCCCGTGCCTCTCGTCTGTCATTTGCCTCATGTTCGAGACGAACCAACCGGACCTTCAGCCGAGCCGCCTCTACCGAACCACTAGTCCGGGAACTGACTGGTGAAAATCCTTGTAATTTAGGGAGGGTAAGTGGTACTCTGTCTACGGCCTCGTCATCTAAAACAGGAGGACTACAGACAGAAGCACCCACTGTTGCATCAGAGTTGGGAGCACCTGAAGACAGAAAAAACACACCAAGCGTGACTAGCTGGTCCCACACCTTAGACTTTATGTCCCTTTTCAGAGAGACATTACTAATGTCTATGTCATAGTGTGCCGCAATCAAAATTAAATCTGCCTTACGGCAGCTATCAAATACTTTTTCTGATGGTTTACAAATAAACTCATCTAAGTCAAATACACGTGCCATTTTGGTCTACCGCACACACAAGTACACCAAACAACTATAGACAATTCACATTCAAAGAAATTAAATTCCAGGACAAGCCCCCAATTTATGTTACGTTCCCTGATGGCTCAGCGTCTAGGGACTATAGGGGAACGCAACATAAAAGTGTATAAACCAAATGAGTTGTAAAAAAAAAACACCGAAGCCAAGAATTGAAAACAAAAACTAGTGTTATTGAAAAGTAACCAATGGGGGGGTTACAACAAGACACAACACTAGCCTAGCTTGGGAATACAGGTGCTGTCAAAGAAATGAACAAAACATACCAAAATACACCTCTAGAAAAGAAAAGGTAAGCTGACTAACTGAAGCTATTTAATTAGCACAAACCAAAAACCTACCTATCTACTCTAGCCAAAGAGGGGGTCCAAAACATACAAGGGTGACAGCCACCACTAAGCCTGGTGTCTCTATACACAAACAAATCCTACGTGTGTAGTGTATAGAGGCCTCTGTCTTACCTTTCCCAAGACTAGGCTACAGATACTTACAAAAGTTCAAAGGTCAAGAAAAATGAAGACAAAAAAAAACAACAGGTGGCACAAGTGTAGCAAAAAGCTTAACAAAAATGATTACCAAACAAGATAGCGCCAAAGACAAAGTAGTGTCTCTCAAAGTTCCACACCACATGTCAGAAAAAGAATCCCCCCTTGATCCAGTGGTGAGCAGGTGATTTTAAACAGGCTGGGAGGATGAATGGTGGTCCGGGATTGGCTGGCTGATTAACAGGTGAAACGAGGAGCAGCTGGGAACAGGAACCGGTTGATTGGCAGCAGAGGCAGTGAATGAGTGTGACCTGTACAAATAAATAGAAGAAGAAACACAAAACAAACAAACCACCACTACGTGGAACGTAACAGTGGGTTGCATCCATCCATCCATCCATCCATTTTCTACCGCTTATTCCCTTTGGGGTCGCGGGGGGCGCTGGAGCCTATCTCATCTACAATCGGGCGGAAGGCGGGGTACACCCTGGACAAGTCGCCACCTCATCGCAGGGCCAACACAGATAGACAGACAACATTCACACTCACATCCACACACTAGGGCCAATTTAGTGTTGCCAATCAACCTATCCCCAGGTGCATGTCTTTGGAGGTGGGAGGAAGCCGGAGTACCCGGAGGGAACCCACGCAGTCACGGGGAGAACATACAAACTCCACACAGAAAGATCCCGAGCCCGGGATTGAACCCAAGACTACTCAGGACCTTCGTATTGTGAGGCAGATGCACTAACCCCTCTTCCACCGTGCTGCCAATAGGTGGGTTGCATATGACGTCATATCCCTTTTTCTTCTTCGCGGCTAAATTCTCACAATGGTCAAGCAGCTTGACCGTAGCATTAAAACAAGTGAGAGTGAGTGTACAGTTTGAGCAGAAAATGTCGTATTGCTGTTCTGTTTTGGGGTGTTCCAGTGGTTCAAATAGAGAGATAGGAAAGGGCTTTCAAAGAGTCCCAAAAGAAGAGGTTTATAAAAGTAATAAAGTCAGGGAAAAAACGAAAGTGCGTGGATGAAAATGGCTCTTAAAAAAATCACTTTCATCCTCTTGTGGAAAACAATCAGACCGCTTGTGTCTGCAGTGATCACTTTGTAAAATGTTTGTTTGAACATTTGATTTGTTTGAGAAACTTTCTGTGATGCAATCGCATGTATTCTCTACTAAATTAGTAGTATTCAATAGCAGAACTAAACGTAAAGAAAGGACAAGAGATCACATTAGTTGGTGTTATTTTGTGGTTTGTAGTCTTGATATTGCAAGCAAACATTGCTGATAAACAGGGACAAAATATGAACTTCACAGCATAAAAAGCAACTGCAGACATGAATTGTAGATGAGACTAATATTTGTAGCAGAAATTTTAACTGCAAACAAACATATCCTTTTTCTCATTAGTGTCACAATCACAGCAGTACGGCACTCGTTATGTCAATCAAATACGTTGCTTAGTGATGCACAAATAAGTCAAATTTTGTCTTTCACCGATTAATGCTTAATTTGTGGACCCCTTCAAGTATAAAGATGTTTTCTTCTCTGGGTGTTAAATGAAGTGAGGTTGAGGTGAGCTTTACTGTCTTGGTGATGATAAATGGTTTAAATCAGGGGCGTTTAACGTACGTCCCACGGGCCGGATCAGGCCCGCAAACAGGTTTTATCTGGCCCGCGTGATGAGTTTGCCAAGTACCAAAATGAGTTGCATTTTTTTTTTAAATAAAAGAGACTGCTGTTCTAAATGTGTCCACTGGATGTCACAGTAGCAATTATGTTAGGATTAGCAAGAGGTACAAAGTAAAGTGTGGCTGCGGTTCCTCTCCCTCGACCCAAATGAAACTTAAAACCTGCCGTTTTATGTCTTCTGCTTCGAACACATTGTTATTTGGCACCCTTACTCCCTCATAATGCCTCTGACAAAAACGAGAAAACGTAACCCTTTCGAATAGTTTTTACCTGTTTCTTACAGTTTGTTGAGTTAGCACAGGATTGATACATGGACATGACAAAGGAGGTATTTGATACCTCAAAGAGTTTACATGTCGTGTTTTTTTGTTCAATCCCAGAAAGACTGTGATTTAAAGTTTAATCCTGGCTTTGTAGATACACTCAGACAAAGTCTAAGCTCATTGTGTTTTTGAAACTGCACCAATTGCCTCAGAATTTTCAACAAACTTGAAGTGTTTTGTCCAGACAATTATTTGTGATTTGTACATTTTCATAATGTGCATGTTCTATTTTTGGCCAAAGTAAAACAAAGAAAACAACCTGGTGTTGTCTTTATTTTGAAGTTATCATGCCATGATTTTAACATTCCGGCCCACTTGGGAATAGATTTTTCTCCATGCGGCCCCTGTGCTAAAATAAGTTTGACACCCCTGGTTTTTTGATCATTAAAAAAAAAAAAAATCTTAAGAATGTAAAAATCCACTCCATCCAACTTTAAATATTGTTTTCATAATCGATTATATATTTGCCTCTCAACCTTTCAAAAAAAGGCCCAAATCTGCACTGATGCAGGTAAATAAACAGTAGCCTAATGTGGCTCTAGACCATTGCCTGAAACCAGAAAGTGCCCTGATGTGCCTCCAGGTCACGTGTTTGTGTCCATAGGTTAAGTGAGTGCGGTTTTTATCTAGGTATGTGTCTATAGTCTAGGAATGATGGTAAGTAGTAGCAGGATCTTTTGTGACGATAAGTGATAGTATGACAATATGGACCAAGCTCATCCCACACGGTCCAGAGACTACACATTTTTACTGACTAAAAGTAAAGTCAAACAGCACTAGCTAATGAGCTGAAATCCCAGGGCTGTCAACTTATTGTCGTAAGCATCAGGGACACCAGCTCGGTACTAAATTCAGAACTTTTAAAGGTACCAACAGTTCATTGTTACTACCAACTCAGTCATGTAAAATCAAACGGTACCATATTTTAATACCTGTGTTGCACATTATGTCACGTTCGGTTGGAGATGAAACCTGCTCAAACATTTGGAGGGCAAACATGCATATTCGTAGCATATTGCCTCTAAGTGATGTTGCAACCCAACATTTTCCATGCCAACAAAGCAAGCGAGCTCTCAAAAGTATGATTCCACTTTTTCAAATGTGATGCCGATGCAGATTGCGCTGGCTGCAATATTTGTGAGACTAAGTGCAAGGTCAGTGGTCGGAATACTTTATCTGAGGAGGACCGAGTAAACACAAGAGTTATCTCCAGGCTGAAGAGTGCAGATTCTTCTTCTTCTTCTCGTGTCACTACATGGCACCCCTCCAGTACTCCACACACCCTCTTGTCTGGTTGTTGAGGACACACAGATCTTGTTGGTTGCACTGCTCAGGCAGACAAAAAGACTCATGGTCTACTTTTCTCCTCATTCACACACTGCAAGAAACCTCCTAATTGACCCATTTGTTCATGGATACCTTGCAACGTCCAGTTTCTTATCTTAAGCAATTTAGGCTAGACTCGAATGGCCACTTTCCCTCTGACCGGGTGGAAGAGATTCATTTGGACAGAGAGAGGATTTGTGTGAGGCGTTCTCCAGATGGCTGGACCAGAGGGACAATCTTTTGCTGTGAGGGCTTTCAGTCAGGACTTGTACAGAATGGAGGAAGCATGCCTTGATTTTAATTTATTTTCTGCTGCTTCTTGGTCAAACAGAAGGTGACGAGGGCCTGTTTCTTGTTTGAACTTCTCTTTCTGAGAGAGAGCCTCACGTCTGATGTAGGGACACCAGATAAACATCATCAGTTTCTGTTGAATTCGAGCACCCAGTTATAGCCCTGCAGGCAGTGTTTAGGGCAGGGTTGATCTACAGCTACAACTTCTGCATTCGGCACTGTTGGCACACCTGCATCCGGGAGCATCGTCTGGAGCCAGAAACACAGGAGAAGAAACGGTGTTAAAATTTGGTGATGGCAATGAAGATCTACGTCTGCCACAGGTAAATCATCCTAATGTGTGACCATGCCACATGTCCGCTGTTGGCGTGATCCCAGGATGCACAGAAGGTAGGCAAAGTGAAAGCAGGGGGTCCATTTATTAGAACCCAGGCAGAAAAAAAAGTAACACAGGTTAAGCAGGAACTCCAAAAGCAATAGAACACTTTGGCACAGAGAAACTCATGAACCAGCATTGAAGGAGCGAACAAGGTGGAACATAATATAACTGATTAACAATGAAGAATAGATGTGCTGCAAAACACAGAGACCAAACAGGAAATACTGGCAAAATAAGATTACCGGGACAGACTATAATACCAAACACAGGACAATAAAGAACAAAGTCCAAACTGTCATGTGGGATACTGACATATGGCCTGATTTACTAAGATACAAAGAGCGCATGGTAAACAGCGTGTGCAAACTATAAAATTGCATGTACTATTAGTTCGAGTGTTGTCTGCGATATACTAAGACTACGTGTGCAATTGAAAAGTGGTGCAGACCGCTTTATTGAAATGAGGGTTTTGCGTGTACTATACAAGGCATCATCACGGAGAGGCTGTTATTTATTGCACATTCATGCTATCATGCTTCTACATGTGGCATTTAGCTATGTTTTCAAACATGCATCAGACATGTACCACTTTTAATGGCCATTTTAGAAGCAGTCATGTAGTGGATCTACATTAAAACTACTCGTTTTTTTGTTTTTTTCAATCAATCAATCTTTACTTATAAAGCCCTAAATCACGAGTTTCTCAAAGGGCTGCACAAGCCACAATAAGATCCTCGGGTCAGATCCCACATCAGGGCAAGAAAAAACTCAACCCAATGGGATGACAATGAGAAACCTTTTTACCACCGAAGGTGCGTTCATTGGAGAGAGGCTACACTTACTCCGGCTCAAGACGCATAAAAATGCACACTTAAAATAAGTTTTTATACAAGAAATATTTGTAATAATATATATTCTATGTGTAATAATAACATCATTAAAAATATTAAATGACACCAAAACGATAAATCAAATTAGTTTTATTAAGTCATCATCTAGCAGCTGTAAAATTATAAAATTATGTTGCTGAATAGACAATATGTTAAATATGTTTTTTTTTCGGACCGTCCCAAATATGTGGACACACATGTAGGAGCGTCTGTCAATCGTCTGTCCATCGTCTGTATGTGCAGCGCGAGCACCAATCCTTCAGCCGTGTGCAGAAATGTCAGTTTGCACGTTCTTCTGACAGGTGCTAAATAAAATGCAAAATAGTGCTCACAGAACGGTGATGAGTGTTGATTAATCACACTGCGTGTGCTAAATAGTTGTATATTTGCATTTTCTCCTTCCAGTATTGTGGCCGTTTTGACCATCAGCATATATTTTGCATTATAAGGAAGACACAATGGATTACATGCCTTATTCTGCTCATGTAACAGATACAATTCACTTTGCACACATTTATTACATCAGGAATGCGTGTGCTATCAGGTTTGCAAATATTTTAGTACACGCAAACCTTTAGGCCCATACTGTTTGAACTGACATCAGCTTGGCATTTCAACTTGCATTAATTGTCATTATTAAGCTTGTTTTATCATTGACATCATAACATTTATTACCACATTAACACATACAAAAATGGTACCGTGGAACACCAATAATGATTCCCAGTTATCGGATGTTGGTACTATATCAGTTCAAATCTGAAAAGGTACTCATCCTTATCCATTACATTTGGACAGACTACCAAATTGGAGAACCAGACATTTTTATAGGGTAATGGTCAGATCAGCAGACAGCTAGAAGTGACAAAGATATTGGTTTATAAACATAGTGAACATAACAATGTTGACTTATGGCCAACTAGCAATTGTAAGGAGTAAGACGATCTACAGTAGATGTATCGGTCCAAAATCTATACCGTACATTTATGTATGACAAGGTATTTGTATCACCTCAAGCTATAACCCTATCCTGCAATGTGTGATCTTTATGAATATAAATGTTTAATCTCATGTAATATTAATTTAATCTAACATCATATTTTTTGTTAGTTTTAAAAAGGAGAGTGAAATGTAATTTTCACAACTTTCTGTTTGCCTCTTCATGAGCTTGACTATTGACCAAATAGCTAAATAGTTTGTGTAATGGAGCAGCTCTTCAGATGAAAAAGATCTGATAATTTCCATGCCACTAAGAGACGTCTCATTTGGCAGAAGTCATATTTATCAGTTGGAGACTGACTTTATTTGGTGCTTTATATCACTCATTGGGAATTCATTTGAGATGAATGTCATCAGCACAATTCCGAGTCTTTCGTCATACATATTTTATAGCATATACCAATGCTATATGTCACCAGGAGAGGTGATAATCATTCCTAACAATCACGTTTTCCTTTGATAACAAGATAACCCCTTGTAAAGGTAAAATATTAAAAAGAATGAATCATGCTGTCTTTTAGAGCTTTATTGTTTGTTTTGTGTTATGAGATTGCCTTTTAATGCAAATTTCTGGGCTTCTTTTATAGATGTTTTTATGGATACATTAAATTACCGATCCTAGAGGAAAAATGAAGCGAAGCTAAAACAAATGCACTTTCAGAACACAATGTGTATCCCTGGTGAAAAATGCATGTGAATTATAGATGTAATGTAATATAACAAAATTGGCTGCGATCTTTCTGAGTAGATTACACAACTCACAACTTCCTAAACATAAAGTTTCTCTTTAGAATTGGAATTTAGTTGCCTAAAATGCTTTCACCTTGCAAAAAATTTGAATCATGTCATATAAGAAAAGTACAAACGTTTGTATAATATAGCATTTCAAGCGATATCATTTATTTGTCAAAATCAAAGCAGGTTGCATCTCCTGTTTGCTCCTGGTGAGCTATCTAATACTGGTATAAACAAACAAAATGTAAACATACCGTGGCCTGTTTGTGTACACAAACATCTCTGCAGCAGGCACGTTACTCAAACAACTATAAATCCAAAGTATCCAAGTTGGAATACAAAAAAGCAATTATTAGCAAGTAATTTTGTTTCATGTTCAAATCAAAACCAACCAAACATTATTCATATAGCACTTTTCATGCACAAGCAAGGGGCAAGGCAAACACAAAGTGCTGTAAAAAAAAAAAACAAGCAAACAGAAAAAAAGAACACGCACACACACATACACACACACACACACACACACACACACACACACACACACACGCGCGCGCGCGCACACACGTCACACACATGCATGCACGCACACACACACACACGCACGCACGCACGCACACACACACACACACACACACAGCACTATTGACAATAACAAAACATGATATGGCACTGAGGAGTTGAGGAAAAATGACAAATTAACGCCATCTAAAAATGTTTTTATAAAACATATGATAAAATATATGTACAAATAAAATATAAATTATATAAATATTACATTAATAAATTAATAGAAACATAACATTGAGATACTAATAGTAATAATGTTAATAATTAGGATAGTAAACAACACAATCAAATAATAATAAAAAAAAATCATAAGAGTTTAAGATAATCAGTAAACATTTTTTTTGCTGTATTCAACAAATGATACAATGTTTATTATGGAACTGAGGCATTGTTTCTGTCCGTTTCTATTCCTGTACTTATTCAATTAGGTGTGAATCACAAATACACATTTATAGTCACATACACACAATTATTCATACATACACACATAGGTACCTACGCTCCCACATACATACACAAATACAGTACATACCTACAGACTCAAAGTTCGTACATCCACACGTACATTCACTGTACAAACATGCATATACACGTACTGTACATACTGTATACATTCACTGTACAAACATACATATACACACACTGTACATATACAAGTACATATACATACATACACTCATGCATATAATCACGTTTCATCAAACATATATTAACGTTGTTGCTCTAGAGTAAACTGGGTAACACATGGCACACTGAGCTTAACCTATTTTACTACAACAATCTACAAGGTTAATATAGTTGGCTTCTCTTTCTTCCCCTCCATTT